>NW_027122804.1:0-2861 GCF_001865355.1 Cryptosporidium andersoni
AATGGAAGAACATTTTGTATTGGTATAGATGATGAATTATTAGAAGAATTTAAAGTAAAATTATGTTGACTTTGTCTACGTCGATTTAAGCTTGTATTTGTACTGCCAGTAGGTGGATATACAGAATTTTCTAGTGTTGGACCATCTGTATCACCTGATAAATTCCAATTTGTACTAGATGATGGTTGAGACATTTCATTTAACAGTTCATAAAGTATATCATATGATGATGCAGAAGTTGATAAAACTGGTAGATTGCCTGTATTTAGAACTCTGTTGGAATTATTATTTCTTTGACTAGTACTGTTTGATATTATAGATGTTCTGCTATTTCCAGGAATACGAACAGATGCATTATTTAATATTCTTTGTGAGTCTGATAGAACAGCGGCTGCTGATAGTAGTCCACCAATACCTACACGATTACTTGACTGGTTTACATTAAATCGTATTGTTGTAACACTACCTGTCCTATTACTTGATATTAAAGGTAGTATATCAAACAGGTTATTTGCATTATTACTTGTATTACGATTAGATACAACTTCATCAGTATTATTTCCGGTATTGTATATGGAATTATTATTGATGATATTATTGGAAGTAGATCCTTCACTAGAATTAGCTGCTGTATTCCTCAACCTATTTATATTACTCGAGTTTGTATTGCGAGTTGTTCTCTCACTACGTACTCTATCGCCAATATCACTTGAAAATAAGGGATACATCCTCTGTTGTAGTATTCTAGCTTCTTCAGCTATTTCTTCTGGAAGCGTTCTTAAAAACTCCTCTGTTGCTGTTAAAAGTACTTCCTGACGTAATACAGGATCCAATGATGTGATAAATTGGACATTTTCTGAATCCGTATTTCTTATATTCTGATCTTGTATATTGTCTTCATTGTTACTACCAGATATACCATCACGATTATTTAAGCTGTCACTCTCTGAAGTATTATTGTTTGAAGAACCCATCAAAATTATTTCTCTTAATGATGATGGTAATAATTCCAGAGTATTAGATGGTAATGATTGTAATGATGAGATGGATGGAGAGATTGAAGTTGGTGACGAAGCAGATAGTGTCATATTTCCAAGTAGCCTGTGCGTTATATCATTTTCTTGCAACTGCACTACCAACACATCTGTTTGTATATCTTCAGGTAATTCATTAAATACAGTATTATCAATACCAACTATATCCAGAATTCTACTACATCCAATACCAGTACGCTCAGATAATACACGCAATAGTGTACATGGGACTAAATTGTCACCTGCAGAAATCTCAGTTGCTGCATTGTCAATATGATTATTATCAATATGATTATTATTAATATGATTATTATCAATATGATTATTATCAATATGATTATTATCAATATGATTATTATCAATATGACTAGTTTCAGTAAGATTAATATCATCAATAATATTGGTAGCTACTGAGTTATCAAGAGATTCCATAATATTGTCACTGCCAGTATTCTCTAATATTTCACTTAACTCATTTCCTGAAGTTAATTCATGACTTACCATTGCAAAATCAGAATCTAGATCTTCTACCAGTGTTGATTCTTCCAATTCATTATTTGATACTTCTATGGCAATATGACTAGCCGTACTGTTAACTGTATCATTTATATCATCACATTGAGGAACATTTACATCATTAACTGGTGAAACTTGATCATATTCTACAACTTCATTTGTATCAACTTGTTGATTTATAAGTATTAGACCATTGCTTGTGCTACGAGATAGGTTATTTCTTACAGATCTTCTCAAGCTATCTACAGTTTGAATAATGGTATTAGGCTGAGTGGTTATTGTATTATCCACAGTTATCGGATTTTCAACATCACCAATGTTACGTAATATTGCAGATAATGTTGGTGTGCTAGCTCGTATTTGTCTATTATTGCTTGCATTTGTTAATAATTCAGTCCCACCTCCCGAAATATTAGTCCTGCCAATAATTGATATTTCACCAAATAGTGATCTTTGATTTTCATTAAGAGGACCATTGCTATACCATGATACATTGTTATTTGCATTTGAGTTATTGTTCCTTGACAAAAACGGATGTTCAACTGGTAATGATAAGTCATTTATATAATTCCAACCAAATAATGGTTGATTGTTATTATGTGTAGTTTGTACTCCGTTATTGATATTACCATCTGTTGTAGTATACAAATTATTTAGTGAATTAATAGTAGAGGTTGTCAAATACCCACCATAACTTAACCATTGCAATACTAAGTCATTGTTAACTGGTGTGTTTATACTAGATACTGTCGGTACAAATGTTAAGGAGTTTAATATTAAAAATGAAAGTGGGAGGTTTCTTGTATTCACAAATATATTTCTTTGGTTTATTGGAATAGGAGGCCAATATGATTCTATAGATTCCAAATGAAATGTAGAATTAAACTCACTCCCCACAACAATTGAAGGTGATGATGAGTATAGTAATGAACTATTTATATCTACATTATTTACATTGCTTAAGGTGCCAAGTTCTTCCAAAAACTGCAAATTTTCAAGATCAAAGTCATCTTCATCACGGAGTAGTACCATCATCATATCATCTAAATAGCTCGTACCTCTCGATATAATCCTTCGTCTAAATGAAGACAGGTTATTATTATTAAAGTTATCATTATCATTATTACCATTGTTACTATTTCTATTAGCTAGATTTGATGATGCTAAAGCACTAGCAATACCTGCACCCTGCAATGATGTATTTATGTTAATTCCAGTTCTAATATTTTGTGGTGGAGTTGTAATTAGGATATTATTGTGACTATTGTTATCAACTTCATCATCACCTTCATCGTCATCATCATCATCATC
>NW_027122804.1:2899-13040 GCF_001865355.1 Cryptosporidium andersoni
CATCATCATCATCATCATCACCATCATCATCACCATCACCATCACCACCATCATTATCATTATCATCATTATCATTATCAAGAAGTGCTTCATCAAATTCATCACCAATATCGTCCATAACTTCGATATCATTATTTAACAAATGTCGACGATGTCTTCTGCGTCTTCTTGACAAACTAACCCCACCTAATCTATCCATTCCAACCATAATGTCAGGATCTTGGTCATTATTATTCTCATTGTTATTTATATTATCATTCCCACTATCATTATCACTGCCATTAATTGGTATATCCTCCAAACCAGTAATATTCATTGGATTACTTATTGGATCTATGTAGTTGAATTCATATTCATCACGTAATCTAGGAGTTCTGCGGAATTCATCGGAATCAGAGTCTGATGTTATTCTAGATCCATTCATTGATTCATCAGCATCGCTAATATCATCAGATTCATGTGATTCATCAGTTAAAGAATCTGAGTCACCATCTAATACATCCATAACATCATCATCCAATACATCATTAAGTATATCACCATCATCCATTTCACTGAGTATACCACCCTCCACTACTTCACCAAGTTCAAGATTATCATTTAATAAATCGTCATATTCATTATCAGTATCATCCTCATCGTCATCTTCATCATCATCTTCATCGCCATTGTCATCTTCATCATCTTCATATTCATCATATTCGAAATCTTCATCAGTTGATGGAAACAACACATCATAATGTTGTAGAGATGATGCCAAAGAAGTTTCAATATCTCCATCCTCTACATCAATTCCTATTCCATCACTTTTATTGTGTAAGTCTTTACTCTTTGGGTAGATTATAGAGCGTGGATAGAGTATATTCTTCATGCAAAATAAAATAATACTTGATAAGTCAGAATATGGCAGTTTAATATAGAGCTTTGAAAGCAAATGATATAAGTTTGAATGCTTAATCAAAGATGAACAACGATTCATTGGGCTTATACGTGGCAATACTATTAACAATTGAAGTAAATTGAGTACTAAATATGAGTTTATATAGTTGTAGGTCCAATGAGTATCTTCATTATTATTTCTAATTCGTGCACTATAAGAGGATACATCGTCATTTAATATACTTTTCAAAGAGTTAACTGCAAAAATTAAGAATTTTTTTAGTGCAAGCTTATTCCATCCAATAACAATATGAAAAAAGTAGATAAAATGGTCCATCTGAGCAAATTGCATTTCCTTAATATTTGAACGACGAGATGTAGATAAATTTGGGACTAATCTTAAGTGATTATTTGTCCAATCATCACTTAATTGCCATCCAGCAGTTCTTATTATATTAGTATCATTTGTTTTAGAACTATTCCCAATATCTTTTTGACAAACAAAGCAAGTGCATTGAGATTTAGGCTTGAATAAGCTGCTGTTAGATAACAATATAATAGGTATTATATTTCTAAATATATAAGATAAAAGATTTATTCTGTTTAATGAGATAGATTGAGATAGTTGATTCAATATATACTGTGAACATAGTAAGCATGGTATCTGTGGAATTAATTTAGAAGTTTGCTTAATATCAGTTGACATTAAATTCAAAAGCTGCAAGTTTGAAGTTCCAGGATTCTTCTTTTTTATTTCTTCAACTTTTTGTGAAATACAACTTATCATAGGGATTGGTGTATTTGTATTTAATGCTAGCTTATAGTGATAAGAAGAAAATGACTGTTTTGCTTCAGACCAAAGCTGTAATGCTAGTCTATTACATGGTATTGAAAAAGGTCTTAAAATAGTATTGATATTTATTGGATATTCCAAAGATATACGTAACAATATGTAAATAAGCGAATCTATAGATAAGCTAAATATATCTTTTTTCTCATGTGCACTATTATCACCAAATAATGAAATGTGATCAAATATATTCGAAATTACAATTAGAGAAGTTATACTAGGCTTCAAAGCATGGTCTTTTTCCAAATATCTTAGTCTTCTCAGTGTTCCAGATTTCAAAACATTAAATACTGGAGCTGAGTTTCTGTTATTATTTTCACGATAACAGTATGGTTTCCATTGTAGAAGTAAGCTATCATTAACTGGTATTTTATATAAACTAAGTAATTCTTCATCACATAACACATTCTCCAGTAGAGTGAATGTAGTACTCTTTTTCTCCTCAGTATCCTGATCTTGATTACTTTCCAATATATTACTATCTATATTTATACTTAAATTATCCTCATTATTATTTTCTGGTATAACTTCATTGTTTTTATATGAATTATCTATATAACTAGCATTCTTCCTTTCATGTAATACACAGAAGTACGAAATTATATCCATAAATATTTGTGGACTTCTTTGTATGTAGGGAAATAGTTCAGCAATAACACTGTTCAGGCTCAAAAGTATGAATGGATGTTTAAGACCTAAATCATTTAGTTTTTTATTATGTTCTGTATCATACATAGTGAAATTACGTGGTAAAAATGAAGGTCTTTCAGACTCTTCATTATCACTCATCTTCAGGGTTTGAACTCTATCCTCATATATTTTATTACTTTGTATTTGTAATGAAAGTTGTTTTGAAAATAGTATGTCGAGTTTATTTTCTATCATTTGTAGCAAAACTGTATAATCTTCTATTACTTGTAGTGTTATCAAGGAAATAACTTGTAGTATACCATCAAAGTAGGCAGTTTTAGGTAGGCGATACAAAACTCCAAGCCCTCCGCCTAAGTTTATATTAGTACAGATACAGTTATTACTACTCAAATTCTGATTTAAATTACCTTCATTGATACCTACAATATCTTTATTCAACAAGTAAAACGGGGTATAACTCAAGATAGATAGTGAATTATTGAAATTCTTTGATAGTATACCGATCACACCCAATATTGCCATTGCTGTGCTTCCGCTATTATATGGGAAATGAGTGAGTATATCTAACATTGAAAATATTATGTTTCTTTGTTCAGTTAATGATAGTACAAACATAGATTGAGCAGACATATTTGGTGTAATAAATGTACCATTATTTGCAGGTAGAGTATTACTATTCAAATACATATTTGCAGAGGTGTAAGATTGCTCATATAGTGGAAGTAATCTCCATAAAACCAAACAGGCATATTCAAACCATATAGGAGGACGACTAATCAGTTTTATACACTCATTATTAGGTACAGATGATATAGATGTATCTTTAATAGTATTTCCATCCATCTCAATTTTGTTAAAATATGGGAACCATATACATGAAGATGCTGAATGTGTTGTATCACAGTTATTTTCTTTAGTTTCACTAGAAGTTAGATATTTAACCATTCCCTTCATTTCATATCCATCATACTCATTGTCAAGAATGAAGTGAGCGTCAATAAATATGCTCATAAATCTTAATAATGTCATTATTGGGTGATAATCAGTAGAAACTAAGTTAGTTGTACTATTACTATTGTACTGTATACCCTGAGATGTATTGGTATTTAATTTAGATTGTTTAGAAGTCTTTAACTGTGTGACATTACTGTTATTTGTAGAACTTTGATTATCTATCATTACCCAATATATTCTTAGTTCAGGTTTTCTATAAAGTAAAATTGAAAGTATAGATAAATCTGGTATTAAGTTCATATGAATATTTTTTGTAGAGGTACAAGTTTCTATATAGATACTGAGATTACTGTATATCTGTTCCAAATCCAATTTGTTAAGTGTAAGAATTCCATCTATCATTGGAGATGAATTACTAAGCGTTGTATTAAAATAACTAAAGATTATTGGAAAATCTTTGCAATTAAGACTACTTAAGAATTTTACCTCACTTTCACAAATCGCATAACTTTCTGATTTTGATAAAGTACTAATTCCAATATTTCGTTTATCAGTTAAATTTTTAATAGAAGAGTATATTAATGATAAGAAATGTTCCATAATATTAACTTTCCTTATTATTGGATGTAGTTTGAGTAATACATCTGCTATTATAGATGATGAATAGTATATATTTTTACTTATATTATATAATTCTTGAATTAAGTGTAAATACCAAGAGTGATATTCATTCCTCTTCTGTTCCTTGGTAAGTGGGCTGTATAATACCAAATTAGAACCATATAGACACTCAGAACATTTTATATCCAACTTTTTATATGAGTATAGATATTCCATATAATCTTTCACATTTCTGTTCTCATTCCTTTCATGTACATTTGTCAAGTATTCTACTATTATATCAATATTATTTCCATAACAATATATTGCATTCTCTGAAACATCCCTATCAAATCCCATAAGTGTTAGCCTATCCAGCAGTGATGAAATTATATTCTCCGGTACATTTGGTGAAGAGGTACTTGCTTCAAAATTATTTATCTCATCAGATATTTCATTTTCATTGCCCACAGATGGTGTAATATTGACACTTGTATCTACATTATTAGTTTTATTTAAAGTTTCACCTTTTTTATTTAATACAGTATACAAACTTTTTTGTATAAAGTTGCTGTATCCATCTGATTGTAAGTCATAGATATGTAAAATTATTTTTAATAACGAAGATAAGCAACGAGTTGGAAAGAGAGTTAACCAATTGCTGTTAGACATCTCTAGCTCTTTATTTGTTAAAACTCCCCTCCACCAAAATTGGAGATTACTCATTATAATGTATAAAATTGATTCTGTTAACTCGACAGCATCAAAAGGTAAATCTAATAATTTTTTATTAATGGAACTTCTATTATCTGAATCTTCATTATATATTTTGTGAACTTTTATAGAGTTTGAACCATAAGTTTGAACTTCCATTTGTTTAGATCCATCATTCACACTCTCATCAGAGATAGATATGGTATTTTCATTTTCAATTCTACTTGGTAAGTGGAACTTGTATTTATGTAGATAACTTGTTAATGATGAATTTAAGTAACGTTTCCATGAAGACATATGTTCTAATAGAAGGAAGTTATTTTGCATATTTTTAATTGATAGATGTAATAAACCATTCATATTGTAAGTATCTTTTAATTTAGGATATATCAAATTAACCAAGTATTTCAGATATAACTCATTATATTTATAAGGTGAGTTATGATTTATCTGTGGCAAAATATCATAGTCGGCTAGTTTGTTATCTTCATTATTTCTTGAATTAATTATTTTCCCAAGAATTAACCAGTAAATTGATATAGATAAATGAAACATTTGTATTATTTTGTTAAATGTACCACTTTTATATGCCAAATCAATTAGTAAAATGTAAAATGTATGGTTATGTTTATCGTCAATGCACATTCTATAAAATAAATCAATAGCATCAGATATATAGGAACAAAGCTGTCCAACAGAACATGATAAAGAATCCTTATTATATAAATTATTAATGTCTGAATTAGTCACATTTCGACCAAGTTCTTCAATAATTGGTTGAGGTAAATCTGGTATTGCACTGAAAATAGCATTAAATATTGCTATTATCTGAATAGCAGCATCGTACTGTAGTGGAGTTGGTTCCGAGATATAATTATTATTTTCAGATCTAAGTAATGAATTCGCTGTATTTCTTCTCTTAAAAGTGTTTAAAAGACGAGATGACAATATTAAACTACTTCTTATATTCCCACATGTCATTCTACATAGTTCTAAAAGTATAGTAGAAGGGTGAAATCTAGGTAATTCAGAATATGCTACGTTTGAATATGCAAATCCAATTTGAGTGGACCACAAAAAGTCATTGGTTGTTAATTGAGGCCATAGGGATAAAATTGGGTAAGTCAAAGAGTTATATATACCATTTACAGATGTTAAGCTTGATGTATTTGTAGTGTTTGTAGTAGATAAACTCCTAGAATTTGATATATTTGTATTTCCATTTTGAGAGATCAATAGTGGATGAGTATGAGATTGTAATTTAGAAGATAGTAGTGATATTGAGGTATTATTTATTAATAACATTTCTTGTAGGTATTTTTCTGATGTATTAAAGTATAGATGCTGTAATAACTTTGGAAAGATGAATGATGTACACTTTATAATTCTATTGTACAGTTCAAGTATAGATGAACCATATGGAAAATAATCTTTAGGTGAATTAAAATCTGGTAAATGGACCATTTCATTTGAGATAAAACTTGACTGTAAAATCCTATTATGATTATAACTTGAGACATTTCTGAACATGCTATTTATAACTGAAAGACATGTTGATATCTTCGAAATATAAATAATTGAGTCACTAGAAATCCCAATTTCCTGCAACTCCTCACAGGCAAGTTCCAAAATAGGTAAAATTTGATATTGTAAATCTGCCACAGGTACACTCCTACTTGTACCCAAAAATGTAAACAAAGATACGAAAGGATGGTTAACTAGTATTGAAGCAAATGCTGGAGGTAAAGATTCATCTAGGATACATTTCAACACATAATAAGGTCCGCCATATGTTACAAATTGTTGTATTGTATCATGACTTGAAAGATAACCACATAAGAAACGCCCTACAATAGCCATTCTATCTGATATAAGCTCATCATTTTGTATTGAGGGTATCTCTAACGGTTTATAATAATCGTGTTTCTCATCTTTTGTAAAGTCCTCTTTAATTGACTCCCACTTTGGTAAATCATCCTGTATAACTTTTATTTGTAGAACAGTAGATACAGCAATAAATGATATTGTGCTTACAAGTTGTGGATGATACCTAACAATTTCCTCAAATGCATTACCAATAAGAGTTGCAATTTCACCCATCCTATCAATATGTATTGCATATGTGGACGTCAAAAATTGGGTCAAATATATTAATGGTCTATAAAAGATTGATTCCATCAACTTAATACCATCATTATGGAGGAAGAAAACAGGTAAATTTACTGCTAATATATTTAGTATATCGTCATTTTGTAAAATTGAGAAATTAATTGATTTTAATATAGCTGGTATTAAATTATTGCTTATAAGAGCAGGTACAATAGTTGGATCATTTGATACAAGTGGTATTATCATCTGTATTACTAATGAATAATTTAATAATGAGTATATTTCCGGATACATGATAATTAAAAATAAACAACTTTTGTATACAGAAGTTTCGGAAAATAGTAGTTCTTCTTGTATCTTCGATTGTGAAATTATTGGATTATTATCTGAATTTGATATCAAACTATTACTATTAGGATGTATAAAAAGTTCCATGAATTTCATTGTTGTCTTAATGATCCACTGCCTTATTAAAATTATACCTTCATCTTCCTTATTAGATTGGTCAGTATGCAAAATACCTACTTCATACTGTAATCTCATTAGAAGTAACTTATGTATTGGGTTATCTTGTTGTAATAAATGAGACAAATATGTTTTCTTCTCAAGTAATGTTTCTAGTGCTCTACATATAGGTAAAATTAAAATAATATAATAAGGATGTCTTACAGATGATATGAAGTCAATAAATGCAGCCAAAATAGCCAAATGATGTGGTATATACAAATATGAAGATGTGGAAGATGATGAATTCGATATTGTTGATTGAGGCGGAGAGTATAACTGTGTTACTAAAATATATATACCAATCAATTCCATAACAAAATTAATCATTTCCTCTTCAAATTCAGCCATACTTAATTCAGGTGTAAAATACGACTTCTTATTAAGACTACTAGTAAATTCAATACCTAATTGTTTATAATATTGACTAATTTCAGAGACTTCTTCATTAACTGTTACAAAATCTATATAGGGTGATTTCTCCTTATATTCAATGTTATTACTATTATTACAATTCTCCTTAATTCCATATGAAGTGTTAATAGTTGTATCGTCATATCTTATTCTATTGACATCTTTACTTTCATCTCCACTAACAGAATCTTTAGGTAAAGGATACTTAGTCCTTATAAATATATTCTCATCTAAAAGTCTTAAAATTGCAGAAAAATGAAATGTAGAACTTGATTCGCTATTATTTTTAGAATATGTTAACTCCATGAATTTAGATGATGATGAGATAAGTGTTGGAAGATTCTTCCCATTATATTGATTAATAGAATATAAAGTATCCCATATTATTTTGCTTATTAATCCATTAGGATGCGTAAAATTCAATGCTTGTACAATAACTTTTGGAAATATCCGATCCTGTAGCATTAATGTTAAAAGTTCAACTATTGACCTCATACTTGTTATATAACGATATTGCTCATTAAAATCTGAAAGTATAACTTGAGAATCATTACCATATATCTTTGAATGACAAAAATCTAAAATATCTACTGAATCTGGTATTAGAGTCGTATTTACTTGACATATGTTAACCAAATTGTTAGTTGAAAAACCAGGAAAGCAAAGTGTAGTTGCATAGCGTACATCTATCCAACGTCTACGTTCCCATACATTGTTATAACTATGAAATATACGGACATAATGCCCAATAATTGATTTCAAACACTTTGGTATAGAATGCCTCTTTAGCAATTCATCTAAATCTTCCATTGACTTCGTCATAATTAAATCCTTAAATTTAATAAGCATTACATGTGACTTATGAAAATCGAAGCACTCAAGATCATCACATTTCAAACCTTCATCCTGTTTGCCTAATGTATGATTACATACAAATGGAGGAACAATTATTTCAATAAGTTCATTATCATCTGGTGATGGCCATACTTCCTCTTTATAAAAACTTGATAATATTGAAGTTCCATCATTTTCACCGATACTTGTACTTTTGGTAATCCTATCTGTATGAATATTTAAACCACAATATATTGGTATATAGCATAATGTTGATAGTCTAAATTGTAAGTGATATACAGCTTCATAATCTACTTTACGCTTAGGTTTCTTCCAGTTAGAGCATGTTGTTGTTAATGTTCGTAGAGACCAACATACAATATCAGGATTAAAAGAGTCTAGTAAAGCAATTAACCCAACAGTACTAGCATACAATGACTTTGAGGTACAATTCTCTAATATCAAAAAAGTTGATTTTAGAATTTTTTTTATTATTTCATCATCTACTATAATATTAGAATCAATAACGTTTGATTCTTGAGGACTGATCAAATGTTTTCTTAAGAACTCATTACCTAGATTCTCCTTAATTATATATTTAGTAATATAGTCATCAAATCTATTTAGAGCAGATGCCCAACACTGTACATCACCTTTATCCCATATCCATCTTTGGAAATTATCAAGATATTCATTGTATTTATCGCTGTTAGCACTACTTAATTTCTCAATCAAATGTTTTTGCGACTGTGATAATGATGAGACTGCCAATATATAATTATCCCCTTTGGGGATTGTAATCTTCATTTATTTGTTAATTTATCTCCTATTTCTTCTAATAAAAAAAAGAACGAAATAAAGAAAAAAAGTTGAGATTTTCTTATCATCCATTCAAATTCTTCCTTACTGCTAATTAACGCAGTGGCGGTATTGAGTCTCATAACTTAGCGGGTATTTGACTGTTATTCTAACTTGTTAATAAAAGGCTACCTAGTGTCTGTAGTATTAATTGAAAAAAGAAATTAAGATATAACAAACTAGTACTTGTTATACAATACCTCTTGTATGGATTCCAAATCACTTGAAACTTTAACAAAAGAGTTTGTTGATACTCAAAAGAAGTATGAACAAATTTCTGAGAGACATCGACTCTTGATAACCCAACAGAGTGAAAATGATATGGTTTTCAAAGAATTAGAACAGTTAGAATCTGATGCAGTTATTTTTAAACTTGTTGGAAATGTCATGGTCAAACAATCTCTTGAAGATTCTAAAGCCAATGTCTCAAAAAGACTTGAATATATTAAATCTGAGCTCCAAAGTATATCAAAAGTTTCACAAGATCTTCAGAAAACACTTATAGAAAAATCATCAAAGGTATGTTAACTCTTTATTTCTATATATTTTAGTATCTTAATATTATTTATCTATATTTTTGACAGATTGAAAAAATTCAAAATAAAGCAAGCTAAAAATATCAAACCATAATAACTTCTTAACTTATTATAAGTAATTTAAGTTAAAATTGAGCTATTTATGAAATATATCAAAATTATACAGATAAAAAGGGAATTATTAGCTTATTTTATTTAATCTTATTCATCTTTTTTTTCAAAAAAAAAAAAAAAAAAA
>NW_027122886.1:0-44145 GCF_001865355.1 Cryptosporidium andersoni
GTAGTAGTAGTTGTAGTAGTAGTTGTTGAAGGTGCAGTAGTTGTAGTAGTAGTTGTAGTAGTAGTTATAGTAGTAGTTGTAGTAGTAGTTGTTGAAGGTGTAGTAGTTGTTGTAGTAGTTGTTGTTGGAGTAGTTTTAATTTTTGGAGAGGTTGTAATTGTGTCTTGATTATATGAACCAACATCAGGAATAGGTTTAAAATTAGGTAAATAATTTATATAATTATAATTTTTATTACTTTTATCTAAATTTATGTTTGGATTACTATTTGGTAACATTGTAAAATATGAATTTTGTAGCATACGAGTATTTGAAGATGTTGTAGATAAAATTGACATTTTTGGAACAATGCCACCCAATAAAAATGAATTTGCTACTTGAGATAAATTTGTATTGTAATCAGTATTAATATCAGAAGAATGAATGGGAGGTCCAAATTTTTGTGGTCTTGGATAACCACCAATTGTACTTTCACACCTTTGTGTAAGTGAATCATATATCCAATGTGTTGCAATTCCACCATGATCAACTAATACTTGTTGTAGACAAATTTGTGGTGAAGGTGCTGTTGTACTAAGTAATGTTTCACCATTTGTTATAGCAAATCCAAAAAATGGATATTGACATTCAAATAATTCCGAATTCTTTGTATTATTATTATTTATAATATTATTCCAATTTATCATTGTCTGATTAAATTTATTTATATTATTATTATTATTATTATTATCTTCATTACTTAATAAATCAAATAATTTATTTGGTATTTCATAATTACATTGACAAAATCTTGGTCCAGATACTACACTTGGTGCACTCAAGTATTCAAATGGAAGAGCATTCATATGAAATGAACATTGTCTAGATTCAGTATTATATGACCAAAGCCAGCAATGTGGATCTTCTTGGCATAATACATTACAATCATCAACACCATATACATTATCTACAATTTGATAAAATGGTTCAACTAATTGAGCTCCAGGAAATGCACAAAAACCATTTATATATGTTGTATAAATTGGACTGTCAGGATCTAATGAAGTTAAATTTACGCTATATATACCACTAAGATACAATTCAGGGGCTCCTTTAATCTTTATAGTGTTTAAATCAATATCATCTATATCTTTTGATTCTACCATATTATTCCATACCATTACCGAATCTTGATGTATATTCTGAGCTTTATTATCTACAGATATTGATAATTGTTCAGTAAATGGAAGTAAACTAATATGAATAAATATTGGTTTTCCAGAAATTGATGATGAAATTTCTTGATTCTCATAATCTTCTGGTAAAGCCTCATATTCTAAAATCTGATCTGCATAATTAGGAATTTTAATAGATATTGAAAATCTCTCAATATCTTTTTTTTGTTTACCATATATAACATATGAGGAAGCTGTTCTAAATGGTAATAATAAATTACTATTTGGTGTAGAAAATTTTTTATTAAATAAGTTACTTGGTATTATCTGAGTTTGTATATTTTTAAATCCACTTGTAAAAAATACCACTTCACGTGATGGGCATGGATTTGGGAATTCAAAACTTGAACTTTCTTCATTTAAATCTGTTGAATATCCCCAAATTGATGTAAATTGTCCTATACCATTAATAAATAAATAATTATCTGAAGATTTCTCTTTAAAATATATTCTTGTTTCAATCCATGATTCTGCTGATGGATTACCACATTTTAAACCGGAAGGTAAATTTATAAAATGAATTTCTGATTTACCAATATTTGATACTCCTGGTAATATTATTGATATATACACAGTTTCTGCACTACAATCAACAATTACATATGATAAAGAATCTGAGCATGTAAAACCAAATTTTGCCATTTTATAATTTTCAACTTGACCAATAAATTGTATGGTTAAATGTGGATATATAGTTGGTAATATGCTTTTTGTTACACATATTTCATGATAAAATATACTATTACATCTAGATACTTCAGAATCAAGCATTGAAGGTCCTGATAAAGCTGTGAAGTTTCTATCTTTATAAATATGCTAATATTTAAAAAAAAAAAGTGAAGATTATTTTATTTAATAATTATTTCTACAAACATTATTTTAACTCACCGAAATTGTCATATAATCAGGTGGTGGGGGATTTCTTTTTGTTGGATTTGTTGTTTTTTCTTTAATACTATTTTTTAACCCAAGAAATTTTCTTAGACAATCTTCTATGGCTTTATCTTCATCTAAAAATAATATTCTAGTAAATTTACTCCCTAAATAATCTTTAAAAGTTAATATTAAATTAAATTTTCTATAATATTTTAATATAATTTTAGTTTATAAATGAAACTTACAAGTAGCTATTGAATTCAATAAACTTTGGGATTTGACGAGTGATTGTAATATTATATATAATAAAAAAAATAATATGGTTGATATTTTCATTTTTTTTAATATCTAGTAATTATTAAAAATTTTGAGTTTTTATTTTTCAATATTAATATAATGTAAATCTTTAATACTCGACATTCAAGACTTGCATCAAGGGTGCACATTGTGCATCTAGCCCGGTACTCTTAATTACTGAATATAAAGTGACAAGGAATAATTTTAACAGATACATACAAATAAAAATACATCTCAGTAATAATATAGTATTTAGATACTTAGATATATACAGGTATAAATAAGAATTTTAAATGGATCATTATAGGATTTAATGTTACATGTATTTTATATTAATATTGGATATTAAGAAAATCTAAATATATTTATATATTAATAGAATAAAGATTTTAAGAAATAATAGAGGTATCCAAAGTATTCAATTTAATAAATATTACAATGGATTAAATAATAATTGTTTATATTAATTAGAATTTTGATCTACTTTCCCAGAATACTCAATATCTACTGCTTTTTTAAGTTGTTTTAATTTAATAAATTTAGAATTAATATCAGTAGTATTATTTGTTTGGGTTTTATTCATATTTAGGTCTCCTAGATGATTATGTGTGTCTTGAGATTGATGAATAATATGATCAATATGATTTTCTATGGATTGAGTTGTCTCAGTAAGTATATTTGCAATCATTGTCTTAGTGCTTGGTATAGTTAAGGTCATCTCATATCTCCAAGTACAGAATTCAATTTTCGTAACCTATTTAAAATAACATTACAAATAATATATATTAATACGTTCTTATCTTTTTTTCTTTAAACAAATTCGACTTACTTTGAATGTAACAAGAGGTTGTGTTTGTTTAAAGGGTAATTTAACAACAAATTGAGAATTCAGAACAATCTAAAAATAATAATTAGAAAATATGATCATAATGTAATATATAATATTTTAATAAAAACTTACAGATAAATAAGTATTAGTATCAAGGCCTATAGCAAAATGTATAATGTCTCCTAGTCCAAATACAAGGTTATCAGGATATAAACCAGTGGAATAAGTTAGGGACCAATGTAAGTCTAGGATACTTGCATAGTTTGTATTGATATTATAAATAACACTTGTTACATTATCTTGAGTATATCCTTGTATTTGTATAAGTGGATTTAGGTTTTGTTCTCCAACAAAATTGATTGGACAGCTTAGAATGAGATAACTTCCAGGATTCAAACCTTGGTTTAATTTTATATATGTGGAATCAATGCAAATACGTCCTTCATTTATAATACAACTATAGGTTTGATTTACAGAGTTAAAATCTGTAATATTAGTACACTACAAATATAATAAACATTAAGATGATTTTATAGATAATATGATCTTCAACACACCTCAGTAGTATAAAATAAAAAGAATAAGGTTACAAAATATATAAAGATAACCATAACAATACAGAATTAGAAGGAATTCTATATTAGAGAGTATAAAGTTTAAGAAATAGTGATGAATATCTTCAGCGCTTGATCCCATACAAGATTTAGAGGGGGGAAATGCAGCATTATTAAAAAGGATGGATTTAATATTTTGTCTATTTACATGAAGATCTTAGAAAAAAGTAAAAATAGACTAATTTAGATATTGGTTGTTTTCAAATCACTTAGTAATATAGTTGGGAGTATATCTAATCTGTGGCTTCATCTTCTGATTCCACGCGACGTTTTTTTAATCTATTTAGATTTTCGGAGACAGGTTCTTCTTGGTGAGTATCGTGTTTGGGTATAACATCATTATTAGGATATTCTGTAAGTTCCTTCTGTAAGACTTCACTTTGTTCTCGCAATCTTTGAAGTCTTAAAAGTTTTTTTTGTTCCCTTTTATTATGTCTTTTATTTTTGTTTTTATCTTTACTTTTAATTTTTTCATCTTTAGATACTTCTAAGTTCAATTGTTCTTGAATATTATTTTGATCATACTTCTTTTGTTTCCGATTTCTCTTACCACTATGTTTAATAATATGATCTTCAATTTGACTTTTTTCACTATTACTCTTTTCACTATTACTTTTTTCACTATTACTTTTTTCACTATCACTTTTTTCACTATCTTTATATGACTCAACTTCACTAATATCATACATACTATAATCATGAATATAATCACTATCTTTTCTAACTTTTTCAACACTTTCTAATGCCTTATCAGCTAGACTAGCAGCAATACTAGCAGCTTCTTTCTCAAGAGCTTCAGATAAGGCTTTTGTTCTCTCAAATTCAGCTAGTTTTTCTTGTTCCTTTCGTTTATTTTCTTCCTCTTGTTTTTTCTTAAAATCTTCACTTTTAATAATAAGTTCTTCAACATCTCTTTGTTCTTTTTCATAAACCTGTTCAACTATTGGAAGCAATTCCTCAAATCGTGAATATAATTTTCTACTCATAACTAATTCTTGTTTAATTGAATGTTCTATTGAAGGTAATACATCAATCCCCTCAAGTGGAATTGCACCTAATTTGTATTTGATATTCATGGTATTTTCCTGATTTGTAGCTGAAACATTAGAGTTGGAATTAAATTTGTTTGATCCAGGGGTATATTTTTGTAAAGATCCAATACCTAAAACATTATTTTTAACTTGTTCAATAAACTTCATATCTACTATAGGGAATGTTTCTTTTAATATGGACATCCAATGATAAAAGCTACCAACAACTTCACAAAGTATCATCCAGTACTTAACTCTACCAGGATGTTTTGCTCGTTCCATATCTCCCATTTCAGAATAAACAAGACGTTCTAAACAGTATGAAAGGCCGATTCTAAAGCGTAAATCACAAGGCCATCTAACAATTGCAAGTTCTAATAGTCTTCTTGCATCATTCCATAAATTTATATCAAAACAGCAACGTATCATTGAAAGATGAAGTTTCTTTTCACAAGGGTCAAATGTTTGAGCTTGTTGAATATATTTAATTGCACTTTTAAAAAGTCTCTGTTGTTCTGGAAAGTGAGGATGAGATCCCAAAATACCCCCTTTAATTTCAATTCCATGATCTTCAATTATTGAATTTAAAGTTAAATGATGTTGCAAAGGTGGGGGATATCTTTGAATGGACACAGTTAACATTGCAGAATATAATATTCCCAAATTAGCTAGAGCAATATATTGCATTAACGGAGCACTTCCTTGTAGAGCATTGGACACATCGATCATATGCCTCCAAGTATTTAAGGCTGGTTCAATAAGTCCACTTTCTGCTACCTGAATTAAGATGTTATTGCTAGCAATAAAATTACAAGTTTCAGATTTTAAAACTTCTCCTAAAATGAGTCTAGATTGAATACATGATGAATTATAAATATTAAAATCTCCTGTATAAGTTGTTAACGCTTGGGTCTTTGCTTTATTGTAAAGTGCATAACCTAACCAAACTTTACCAATATTTGAATATTGACTAAGTTTTGATTTTACAACTTTGCTTAGTGCACTAAAGCTTTTATCCATTCTTGTCTGGCGATTGTAGATATATGCTAGAAATAAATTTGATCCATCTGGATTATATCCAGTACCACTAAGCCATACAAGATTTGAATTTTGTAAATCTGGTTTCCTTACATTTAGACTAAGTTCGCAATATTGAGCAGCAGCTTGAAAATCACATCTTTCTAAAGCTAAAGAAGCTCTTCTAAGCCATGCTGCAGTAAACCAAGGAAATTCATTTGTTAATTTCTTATATTCATCATTTGCATTTCCATAACGTCCACTGTATTCAAAACACAAAGCAATGTTAAATCTAATAATTATTGAAATCCACTCTTTAGAATCTGAAGTTTCAGATAATTTCAAAGCCTTCTCTAAATTTTTCATAGAATCCTCTAATAAAAAAGTTAAATTTGGAGTATTAGAATGTTCAATAGCCATACAAGTTGCAGCCTCTAATATACAAATCCCTAAATTATTATAATATGCAGCCAAATTATTAAATATTAGACATTTACACTTCTGATCTGGAAATAAATTTAATACTATAAATGAGTTCTCCTTTAGGGTATCAGAGGTTACAACAGAATCAGTAGATTTATTATTAGTTATGCAAACAGTACAATTTTCATGATTGTCATATTCTGCAATTTGAGTAATCTTCTTTAAGCATGCTATTGAAATTAACAAAATAGGGATTGGATCAACTTTTGTTGAATAATCTGTAAAATCCCTAATGAGCCATTCAATAGATTTAGATCTAAAATCATCCCTCCTTAAAGTCTTTCTACCTCTTAATAAAAGTGCTGTACAAACTTTATGAAGTAATAAATAACTCATAATACCATCTGACTTTCCTATATCTCGATTATTTCTGTTTGAATTATTTATATGACTATCTATATTATCCCTTGAAACTATATTGTCATCTAGTTTATTCTCTCCATTATCCACATTTAAATATTCTTGATTAGGATATTCATTCTTATCTTTTGCAATAAAATCTAAGATATAAAAGAGATATTGTAGGCAAATAATCAGTCTTTCTTCAGCTGTTATTTGAGCTAGAAGAGAAACAGATCTGGGGATAATATTGGGATCTTCAATACTAGTTATTACAAGACAAACCAAGATTACTATAAAGTCATACAAAAAACAACTAGGTACATTACTCTTTTTTAAGGAATCTAAAGATCCTTTATGTATTTTAAATATATCAAAAGATTTCTGTATATATTGAGATGCAGTATCCCATTGTTGAAGTTCACATGATGTCTGTATAACTCCCAATATACTAGCTAAAATAATGAGAGAATTTGCTTCATATTGACTATCATACAAATTCTCAACAATATAAATATATTGTGAATGAGCAGAACGAATATCACCACTCTGATGACTTCTTTTAGCTATTTGATATTTGGCAAAGACAACACTAGCATTATTTGTGCTTCTTCTAGAAAGTCTAAGTAGTAATTTGTCACAATCCACATTATTAGAATTCTTATTAGAATTAGTGCCATGTATATAAAAACTAGAGTCACAGTAAAACAAAGAAGCTGCAGGACAATTTGGGTTTAATCTCATTATTAGTTGCATAATATTTGATCGTTTCTTATATTCCAAATTACAATTGAGTAGGCATAATAAAATATCTACAATTTCTTGAATCTCATCAATACATTTACTTGATATAAGTTCATCTGTAAAAATTTCCATATTTAATTCACAATCTGAATTAAATATTGAACATAAAGTAATATTTCTATTACTTTTACATAAGTTAATGTACAAGGCACGACGGCAACAGTCTAGTGACTTTGGTATCTGATTCAATTTTAAATAGCAATATGCCATCCCAATCCTAATATTATTTGGGCATTTTTCACTACCCAGTAATAATAAAACAATTGAAAATAAACGTAAAGAGTGCAGGTACATTTTTTTGTAAAGTAAAACATTAGCCAAACCAACAATGCTTTGAATATCGCTGAATTGACCATCTAGAGCTCTTGTAAATTCTACTTCGGCCTTGTTTAAAATCTCATGTTTATATTGCAAATCAGGTTCCTTTAAAATTGCACTTTTAAAAAGGTAAAAGTATCCCCAGTACCTGTAGATCTTACATTTAATAATACTACTATTTGGATATTCATCTACATTAGAAATGACTAAAGAAAACCGTTTAAGTCGTTCCTCACATTGTTTTACAAAGTTCTCAGAAGCTCTATAATTTGTGTCGAAACAGTCAATTGCCATGTTTAGCTCCAAAATGCACAGAGTTCCTATTGCTGATATTGCATCATTAATACTCAAGCCCAAATCTTCATTAATTTCCTCTAGTAATCTAAAGTATACAATTGAATCTTGTAAAATAGATAAACATATTGAATATTCATTTATATTATAGTAATACAGGGCAACGCTTATCCAACTTCTTAGAGATAATCCCTCATTTCTTAACTTTTCAGTATAGCTCTGCATATACCCTTGAAGTCAATCAAAATTAACTATTCACAATTAAGATACACTACCTACCTAATAATATATACAAATATCTACTGTGTGAAGAGTAATTTCTAAGTTTATATTACTTTAACTTATTTTGAAGTATCCCCGCATTATTTCTATATGCTGATTACATACCACAGATATTTATTATTTCAAAGGGACTTAATATGTCAGGCGGGACATGTCTGATAACAAAGTTATAACTGAGACGCCGTAGGTACCGCATTTTCTTAATAACAAGTTTAAGAAAGATGTAGTTCCTCCCTTTTCTTTTCTGTCCTTTACTTCCGTTTTTCTTTTTTAATACTTTTGTGATAGGATGTGATCTTAAATTTAGGGAACTAAGTTGCAAGTGAATTGAGATTGCAGACCTTCAATGCCCTAGGAAGGCATCTTTGAAGTGCTTATTATAGTTTTTACTTTAGTTTCATCTGAAATATAAGTACTAAATAGCCAATAAGGGGTTGAAACATAGATTCTTTAAAGTTAGCTCTTTAGTTGAGCATAACCTTGAGAAATATATGACTTAAACTCTCTATATTGGGTATTTTTGTGAATAAAGGTGAACCTTCTTTCTCACACCATACTGTGTTGCTACCACATCCGCATTCCCGCCACTCTATCTTATACTGCTTAAGCGGGTAACGTGAGGGACCACTCCAAATATATAAAGGGCAATATATTTGGGAATATAATATATAGTGCAGTACTATATTATTATATATATCTTTATTATTGTCCCTCCAGTAAAGGAGTCTGGTCATAAAAGACGCAATAAGATAATTATAATACTTTAGTATTTTTTGTTGAAGTTAATTTTTTCATTACTAGTGATGGCCTCAAACAAGACGTGTAGGGTTTATGTTGGTAATCTTCCATGGAAAGCGAAATGGCATGATTTGAAGGATCACATGCGGCAAGCTGGTAGTGTAGTTAGGGCTGATGTTTTTGAGGATGAAGTTGGAAGATCTCGTGGTTGTGGAGTAGTGGAGTACTCCGCCCCTGAGGAGGCTCAAAGGGCTATTGCTGAGTTAAATAACTCCACAATACTAGATCGCCTAATCTTTGTACGTGAGGATCGTGAAGAGGAGACGAATCGCTTTGGCAGGAAGTCTGGTAAGTGGGGTCACAATAGAGGGCATAGTTCACGAACTAGGACACATGCTCCACGTCCACCACTTAAGGATGAACATAGAGGTCGACAAGTTTTTGTGACTAATCTAGCATGGAAAACTACTAGAGATGATCTTGCAAAAGTATTTAGTGAAATTGGACCTTTAGATTCATGTGAAGTATTCTACTTTGATGATGGACGTTCTAGAGGTATTGCCACTGTTGTCTTTAAGGATCTATCTCATGCTCAATTAGCTGTTGAGAAACTGAATGATAGGGAAGTTGATGGCCGTGAAATCTTGGTACGTTTAGATCAATAAGAGCAAATATTTTAAATCTAAGATTCCTATTAGAGAGATCTTTGGATATAGAACTAAGTTTTTGTATTATTGAGGTTTTATAGACAAATAGTCTCTGGATTTATAGATATTTTTGTACTCCATCTGGGGTTTGGAAAGTGGAGGATCCCCTTTAGGGCTTTATCCTATATATTACATTAATTTCAAGCCTTGATAGGGCATTTAATGAAATTATAAAACTAATAATAGGAACAATAAATAGAAATGTATTCTGCTACCACTGTACTTTTAAGAGAGGAAGATATGATTTTGGTTATTTGGAATTAATTAGGGAATCAACATAAAAGTTTAAAATAATTGATACTAGTGAGACTATTTTCTATTTATATCAGATTTTAGATGCTATCATTTTAAATATCTTGGATAGTGGACTTATCTAAATTGTCAAATTACTGGTTCTAATGATTACCTAAATCATTTGATATTAGCACATGTTATATAATTTAAATAAAAATCAAAAGCTTAATTGAGTGTAGCTAGTGAAATATAAATACTCTAGTAATGTTGAGACTCTCAGCGATAAAACTGAGATATATCTTTATTTGACTCTAGTATCTACTGATTTTTGGTTTGAATTTTCACTATTTGTTATTTCTAATTGGTACTATTGGCGGTTGTCTTAATTTTTTGATTTTTAGGGGAATCTTGAAATCTACCCCCCTTTCCCCCTTTCTTCCCCTAATATTGGCATTTTTGACCACAATACATGTTCTAGAGCTTCAAGTTCATGAATTTTGTTTGTATCGTCATATTCTGTAGATTTAGGAGATCTTATGAACTCCATATATAGATGTCTCACTCCCTTGGTACAAGGTAGCTAGTATCAATTTTTAGTATAAGATACGATATATTATCAGCTTTAACCTAAGATAACATGTAATACTATGCTCATGTAATTTAATCTGTACAGTTATATTTGTTCCCTTGTACTTTAGTGGCTCTGTATTGCCATATCTCTGATTGTAAATTCCTTACTTTTTGCATGCACACATGCAAAGGTGCACCCTAGAAAGGGGTGTATACAGGGTGTAACCGATACAAGGAAGCTAGAAATATTAATAAAAAAAATTGAAGAACTTGTGTTTTTTTTTTTTTGTAGTAGCCATGTAATATGGGCGATAATGTAAAGAATACGTGCGCCTTAGTTATACCTGTCAAAAAAGATAGAGAAGATGATGAGACATTCGATTTTTTGGATATTGATGAGGAAGAGTTAGTTCATGATATCCAGAAGGCTGTTTCACCGACATCTTCAAGGCCTTTAGATACTGCAGATATACATGGAGTTAATAATGTATTGAATACAGTACCAAATACATTCCCTTACTTTGGGCATCCACTTCTATTACCTCAAAATCAGAATTTAATTAATCTTGTAGCTGTGTGTGTAAGTGCTCCTCCTCCATATACTACTGGAATACCTCAAAACAATCCTTTTTTTGCTAGTCATGGAGTTAATGAACATGTTAATTTCGTGCCTATTACCCCAACTCCCTTATTCTACTTTGGTCTAACTGAGGATAACTCACAAAATTGCTTCAGAGCACCAAACTCTGGACATGATTATGATACTTTTGAAGTAGAGCGCACTGGAACTTCTGAAACAGGCTATTCTGGTAATATGTCAGCTTCAGCAGATTCTTTTCAAAACCAAACAGTATATGGCGGTATAAATTTGCGTAATAAAACATCTCGTGCAATACCTAAAAAGGGTCAAAATGTTACTTGTGAAAAGAAAAATCGATGGCAATTGGCTGATCCACAATTCAAGTCAGGTTATAAAGGAGTAAGTTGGAATAGTCGTATGGAGGCGTGGTTGGCATTTTTTGTAGAAAATGGAGTTCGTAAATCAAAAACATTTAGTAGCCGTAAGTTGGGTTTCAATAGGGCCCGTGAAAAAGCTATAAAGTATTTAGATGCACGCAGAAAAGGGATAATTTTGCCTACTCCTCCTCCTTTAAGTCCTTCAAAGGGTATGAGTGATCGTATTCCAAATCAAAAGAGGCCAGAGGAACTTTTACTAGAGGCAGTTGGAAGAGCTTTTGAAGATGAACACAAGCAGGATAAACAAAACAATGAGGATATTAAGGGTTATTCTGAACCTAATGGAAATATAAAGATGAATGATTATGATTATACCCCAAAATCATCTACTTCAACCTTTGTAGATTCTACTCAATCTACTCCAACTACTAGATAAGATTATAGTTAGACTGTTGAGACTTCACTCTCGACAAGTACCTGAGAATTACTAAATTATATAGCTTTAATTTTTCTATTTTATCTTAATTTACAAAGCTATCTCATATATAATTTTGTTAAGGGACATCAAATTTACTAAATCATTGAAGCTAGTACTTTTTTTGCTAAACTCTTATATTTTTCTTAAATTCTAAAGAAATAATTTAGACATAATTGTAGAGCAAAATAATATAAAATACATAATTTATATGGTATCTTTAATTTAGTAAATTTAATAAAATTTCAAAAAAAAAAAAGACATGATAAATTAATGAAATACCATGAATTTCTGATTAAAGATACTTAAGATCACTTTGTAATATTATGTGACTAATTATCTAGTTTCTAAGTAGTTCTAACACTTTAATTCGAAATCTTGTACTAATTAGCTTTTTAGCTTTTATATTTTCATCAAATTGAGTTTTCCTACTTTGTTAAAAATAGAACTTATTTAATATAAACTAACGGCTATGAGAATGGGATATATTATTTGTAAAAAAAAATTTTATAGGATTATATATAGGAATATCTAATTATTGTAGTAAGTTAGAATAATAAAGATGATTAAGTTAATGGCTGAAACATGCTAAAGTCTTGTTGACTAAATTTAAGTACAAATACTAATAATAAAGGAATTTTAGGGAAGAGTTAAAATCTATAAACTATTATTAAATTTCAAAAGCTATAACAATTTAAATTAATAAAATTGAAGAAAATACTAGGATATCCTATTCCAATATATAGGCAGGTTATCAATATCTCAAACTAGACATCAAATTGTCTAGTTATATAAGTTGTAGAGAATTAAAAGTTCTTCATCTGTATTTGCATATTCACTAATTAGGCAGATCCTATTAAATTGGGCATTAATTTGACTTGGACTAAATTGTGGGAAAACCTTATTGCTATTATATGGATCATAAATTGGCAGCTCCTCACACTCTTGGGTGTTACAAGATGTATACTGAACTGGGGGGCAAGATGTTGGAGCATTTGTTCGTGTCCTCTTTTGAATCCCTGATCCACAAGTTTTTGAACAAATACTCCATTCGGACCATTGACTCTTACCACATTGATTTTGAGATTCAGAGTTACAATTATCACTTGACAGTTGGAATATTGATTGACATATCTTTCCTCCAATATTAGGTGGTACTTGAATAGCTCTATTCCTCATTTGTACTCCTCCAGCATAACTAGTACAAGAAGACCAGCTCCCCCATTCCCCAACAATGCAATTCTGGGTATTGCATGTAAATATATTTGAGCTGCACTCTTTAGTCTCAGTTGTAGGGCCACATGGTGCCCCACCACCACGCGGTAAAGTCAGTATTTGACGGCTTCTATGGCTATAGCCTCGGCCTTGCTCACATAATGCATTATTGCATCCAGACCATGGTGTCCATTCTCCTAAAACACAATTTATATTGCATTCTTCATAGTTATTCATATTATTAGAATCCAACACAAGGGTATTTCCAGAGCCGCTAACCCATCCAAGAGCATGGAAATAGCAACCAACATCACCATATACTAAATAACAGGTAGATGTTCCATTATCATTTGTTTGTGAGCTGAAATATGAACAGTTACTTAAGTTACAGGATTTTAAACATTCTATCCAGGTATTAGCTAATGTAACTACAGTATTTCCAAAGTCTTTATTCTGATCAAAGCTACATCCCCAACCTAAAAGGCCAATATCAAACATGGGACAGGCTGAATTAGGAAAATTAGTATTAACAGCGCTTTGAGCCACTGCTCCTGATTCTACATAAGGTAGAGCACTATTTTCAGAAGATAGGGAATCTGGTGACAAACCACCCCAATTTGAAGGGCCACAATTCACAAGTTCGTATAAATGTGGACATTGTTCTAATGGATACAAAGGTTGTTGAATTATAGAACGATTTCTATAAGTAATACCACCATAAACATTGGGAATGCAAGTACTGGACCAAGAACTCCATTCCCCCACGGTACATGTAGTAGAGCAAGAGCCAGTAGGTGAAACACTATTATCACCTGCAACTACCCCATATGCATCTTCAATGCAGTGGGTATCACTATTTCGGAGGGTACACATCCCTCCATTACTATCCCATGTCCAATGTCCACAAGAAATAATTTCAGTATATATGCCACTAACACACCTAGCTCTACACTCCTGCCAGCTATTTGCTTTCCACCAAAGTAATCCATTTGCATTCCAGCAGAAAAGACCTTTAATTGTCTTGTTATACCATGGACAACTAGCTTCTGAGAAGCTATTACAAAATAAGAAAACCCCGAGAAATATCGTTAGGACCAAACTATGAGCCTTCATAGATATTAGTAATATGTCTCCAGCTAAAATTGAGCTAGTTTAGTTTTTTTTGAAGCAAGGTACCACCTAGATTTTAAGTTTCAGAACATGCTTTAATTTATAGTTATAGGAGCCCCATAACACAAGGCGCTAATAGGATATTTTGGGGATATCAGACGTCCTGCAACATTAGATTTTGAAAGATATCCTTTGTGGATGTGTGACTAGAGTGCAAATTTAATAATTATTAGACTTAAGATTGATACATCTGTTAAAGATTTGAATTTAGAATTTGGGTTTATTGAAAGGCGTGAGGTATGCGCTTTTTATTTTCATTGGTAGTCTTTAGCTTTGTATCAAGCTTCAGGCATGTCTTTAGTTCACTCCGCCCACCATATACTACAAGCACTTATAATGTCGAAGTTGATGGTGATATTATCACTACTACATTTGTGCCACAATCAAAGTTTTTTAATGTCCCAGGATTGGATGGTCTTAGCTGCCCTCAGTATAATATAGATCAACGTGGGGCTTGGTGTTTAGGTTTGAATACAGCATATACAGTTAATAAAAGTAGTTGGCAATTTTGTTCTAATCAATGCTATTATAGCCACTATACTATATTGGGTATTTGTCAACAATTTACTTATGATTCAAATACTAATCAGTGCCTTATAAAAGATGGAGATACATCTTGTACAGAAAGTAGTCAGGGCTATATTACAGCACATAACCCTGCAATAATAGTGGGGGAATGTAGTACAACTTGCAAAGTTTCTGAGTGGTCTGATTGGTCTCCTTGTTCTATAGATTGTACAGGAAATAGAGTGAGGAGTCGCTATGTAACTTCACATCCAATATTTGATCCTGATTATTGCCCACATCTTACAGAATTTGCCAATTGTAATACTAATCAAGAATGCCCCCCAACTTGTCCCCAATATGGAATTGCAATTTTGGGGTGGGGCTGCCAAATGGAATCAGAATTCTCTTTTTCACCAAATGTCTTGCGGAGCATGCAACCGGATTGGTTCTTATGTCTTAAACAATGTCAAGGAGATCCTTTATGTGTTGCTTGGGCATTTAATTCTACTTCTCCAATTCCAGATGTAGATAATGTTAATTTTGGAATTTGTTATATTCATCGTTATGCTTTTGGGTGTCAAATTCCATCACCTGGTTGGATTTCCGGCTATCCAAATACGGTAGGTAGTGAGTGTCCAAGTATTTATTGTAAATATAATGATTGGTCACATTGGAGTACTTGCTCCAATCGTTGTAGTAATTCTGAACATCAAACACGATCTAGAAGTATTCAAAGTTCTAATATTTATTGGAATTCTTTAAAATGTGAAGATCAGACGCAATATAGAGTATGCTCAGAAGATCCAAGTAATATAAACTACTGTACTGAATGTTTGACATCTAGTTGGTCAAATTGGTCACCTTGCTCATCTTCTTGTGGAGGTGGGTCCAGAATGCGTACAAGAAAAGTTATAAAACTTCCTATAAATGGTAACATGAGTACTTGTCCCACTTTAAAAAGTGTTGAAGTTTGTAATGAGGAAATTCCCTGTACTATTAAGACAGAATGTAAAGTTGGGGAATGGTCTAGCTGGTCTCCTTGCTCTACATCTTGCAATGGTGGACATTCAACTAGACATCGAAATGTAACTGGAAATCATTGTCCTGAAGATACACAAACTATCACATGTAATGAAAATGATTGTTCTGGTCAACCAAGTGTTAAAGCTTTATGTAATGGTATTATGACTACGTGGTCATCTTGGAGCTCTTGTAGTGAGATTTGTGGTCCTGGTGAATCTTACAGGACTAGGAACTTTGATAAATCAAAAATTGGTATTTGGAATTACAAGCCTCCAGGGACCCCTAGTGAATGGAAGAAAATCATGACATTGTGTAATGGTACTGAAATGTTACAATCACAAAACTGTACAACAGGACAACCTTGTTCAAATAATTGTGAGATCGGAACCTGGAGTAAATGGACTATATGTAATTGTACAGGAATCCAGTCCAGAGAAAGATCTGTAAATATTACAAATAATCATTCACATATTTGTCCTAATAAACTAGAAATCCGAAATTGTACTGAGCCAATTGATTGCCATAATAAAACAAGGGAATATTCAAAATCCCCCCCATCTCCAGGTAAATTGAATTTGGCAGCAGCTATTGGGACTCCTCTAGCTGTACTAGGTGTTGGTATTGCTTCTCTTATTACATGGTTAGCTACTAGAAATGCAAATGCTGTTGATGATTCTGATGAAGGCTATCAATACCTTGATCATAATCCCAGTTCAGAGCAATCAGAGGAATTTGTGCAGGAACTTGGACCAGAGAGTAGTGCCTGGGCAGAATAGATTAGTTACAAAAATTAATAATTACACGTTATATTAATTTTATTTATTTTATTAGATCAGTTATCATATTAAATATGTTATATTTTCCCCTTATTTTAAATAATACCTTTGTAAGTTACTTTTTTAGATCTAAGTTTGTAAGGTGATACCCGCCGAGGATGTGCACCCAAATGCGTAGCTGACTAAATGTAGTAAAGTATGCACCCAAACTTCTAATATTCAGATCTGTAAACTTTAACTTTACAATGAAAACAGAATTTGATCGGGATCTAAGTATATTAGATAGCTTGGTCTCAGAAAGTTCGTTTGCAACAAATTCTTTGGTTTCTTTAAATAATGCTGCCTCTCTCGGAATAGGTTCAAAAGTCCTCTTAACATCTTCATTTACAGCTAGTTCTGTCATGTCACATGGTATCTTTGGTTTATCAGATCCTAAAACTGAATTAGCTGCTTCTTTTTTTATTGGTTTCGGTGGTTTTTTATCTTTTTTACTAATTATTGCACTATTCCGGTATTTGCATATTGTTATTCATTCATTTAGATATCGATCTAATCATAGTGGTAATAGATTTGTTGTTAGATCTTCAGAAAATATTACAAATCTTTATGTAACTAAGAATTTTGCAAATTCTATGCAACACCCTTATGAAGTTTAATAAATTATTGGAAAGGGTCAGTAATACATTTCTACACTTGTGAATAGTAATCGCTAAAATATAAAAATCGGTAACTTACAACCTCAGCTGATAATGATTAAAAGTTTAGTGTATATATTTTTTATGTGATTATAAATAGGGAAAAAGGGAGAAATGCAATATTATAGTGACTTCAAAAATCGTCTTACAAATAAAACACTGTAGAAGTAAATAGAACTTATTTTTGAAATATATCTCAGTTTCATAAAAATAATCTGTAATATTATTTAGTCCCTATAAGTTTTATACTAACTCTAGACATATTTAGTATTTTAGGAACTTTTATATTCTTGTACAAATAGAATCTATTTAGACAGTTGATAGGCGCTAAATATATTTTCTAAGGTAGTATGGCGCCTATGTACTGATACTAGGAGTAATTTAAGACTGAGAAGTAATAAGATCTTTTTCTTGAAGTTTATTGCATCATAATTTCTTATTTTATAGTGATGCAATTTGTCTTCACCCTGAGTAGTGACATTCGATCAGTTTGTATTATCATATGTGACTGGTTACTAGTAGTTGTTGAGTACTTGAATAGAGACAAATATACTGAGCTTTATACACAAGTCTGTAATTTAATTGGCCAAGAAGAAGATATAGATTTAACATCAGTATACAATCTAATTTCAGATAATATAGATTATGTATTTGAGATACTTGATGAGTTCAAAGAAAGGAAGGAGATTATAATAAAAGAAGACAAGAAGCGAAGTTTCAATGAACTCTACAAGGAATCTGAAGAGTTCTTTATTTTTTTGTTATCTTTACTAATTAATCCTAAATTTGATACAAAACAACTAGAGGACTGTAAATCTAAGTTTCTGGGTAAGATTATAAATAACAATAATATTCCTATGTTAAGTATCAATGTATTACAAATGTACTATGATGTACTTGGACCTAATTACGAAGTTTTGACTTTAATACTAGAATATTCTATTAAAAATAAAAATACAGAAAAAGTTATTACCTCACTAGAGAAGATTGATAAACATATTTCAACATGGAATTTAGATAAGGATCAATTAAGATTTTTGTATAGCCAACTTTATGAGGTTATTAGTATTAATGAATACTCAAAATTTTGTGAACAATCTCCAAATTCTATTTACTTATCTTATACAGCTTACAAATATTTAAGAACTTACTGTGAAACATTTTCAGAAAAGGAAGAAATTGAATCTAGAATAAAGGATGAAGACTTTGTACCTAAGATAATAAAATTTTTGATATCAAGTATCCTATTACCAGATATTTTATTCTTTGATTCAGTACTAGAATTACCAAGTGTTATATATATTAAAGATAATTTCATTCAATATTCTGTTTTAATTCAGCTATGTGAGATATGTTTAAATGGAAAAGTTGGACATTTTTATCTATTAAAGAATTCTAATTCAGAATATAAGAAGTTAATTTCACAGTATCCTGTTTTAGAAGAATATGAATCAAATATAATAGATAAACTTCAATTATTAACAATATCATCACTAGCCCAACTTAACTCTTGCATCCGTCTGGAAGAACTTCAAAGTGAATTTAATTTATCTTCATTTGATACACAAGATGTAGTTGTCAAAGCTATTAGTGTAGGTCTTATTGATGGTAGTATTGATGAAAATGATGGAAGTGTCAATATTAACTCAATTACTAAGAGACAATTTGGCAAAGCTGAGTGGCAAAATCTTGAGAAAAAACTGAACAAATGGATAGATTATCTTAATGAATTAACAAATATATTATCTAGTTCTAATCAAAATGAATAGAGTATTGATTTAATATTAAATAATCCCATTATTTCAGAAAATAATAAATTCAGATTATTTACTTTGATCATGTAGTAATATATACTCATTCGGAAAGTGGCCAAATTTTAAGGAATCTTTTTCATATAACTCGTAATATCTTCTAGATTCAATTTTTTGATCATTAATATATGTTCCATATTTACTATCTAAATCCATCACATAAATACAAGGATTACAATTATTTTTATATTTATGTTGTATCACGGCGTGTTGATCACATATTGTTGGATGTTTAATTTCTATATCAGCAATTCGCTCGTTACTTCCTAGAAATATCAGAGATGATTCAATGAAGACAGGATAAGTTTCTACATGCAATCTGTCTAGTGTTGATCTAATCAATATTGTAAAAAGTGACCTTACCAATTAAATAGGTTTGTTTCTCATAAATAGATATAGTTGAAGGGTAATTATCTACTGGGTATTTGTTAATATTATTGAAAACATAAAGTCTCCACTTATACCTTGAATTACAGGTATCTAATGGTATAGAGTACTGATGTAACACCAAGAGGTAGGGGTTTTCTTGTGAATTCTAGTGGTTCCTAAGATATTCAATAATAGGTAACATACCTTCAAGAAAACTCCATTGCACATATTTGATTCCATAGCTAGAAGCCCAGAGGGTTCAAAGCTTATAGTAGTATTGTAATTTTGCTCATTAGGCATACTGCTGAAAATATCAAATATAAAGTTGCAAGGTATAGGCAATTATTGCGCCGTCTAGATAAAGATATTTAGTGAGGGTCACTAAGTATTTCATTGCAAGTAGAGTTAGATAAATTATTGTGAATGTTATTATAAATTTTAAGTATGATTCAGTCTAATACTCGTTTTAATGAGCGTATTGTTGGAGCATTAAGAATTTGGTCTAAGAATCTTCCTACTGAAACTGAAAAGTGTATTTCCAATCTATGTAAGTAGTTACTTTATTATTCATACTATTATATAACCCTAATGTCTAATTATATATTTCTTAAATGAACTTAATATTATTTTCAGTTGTCTATTAGGTGATCTATTTCCAGATATCAGTAAGGAGTTATGTGGACGATTGGAAACTCCTCTTTTAATGGTATATGATAAAGAAGAATGTAAATATTTCATTGGTTGTACTACTAATCGTATAGGAAACCTTTATAGATCTCCATATTCTGGAAAATTTTATTATTATGAAGATAACTTTGGTACTAATAATGATATTATGGAACAGGAAGACGCAGATTCAGACTCTATTAAACAATCACTTGAATCTATAAAGAATGATATACAACACTTATCACTCTTAGAAAGTGAATATCATCAGATATATGAACAATATTGTAAATACTACTGTGGATATGGTATTGGGCTTGGAAATGATAAAAGTGAGAATGGAATTTTATTAAGCAATGTTTATTGCTATGATATAGCTGGTGACTCTTTTGGAACAACTTTCACAATGAAGCATGTGATAAATCCTTTGAATATGTTAAATTTAGATTCTTCTGAAGCTTCTAGTTTTAATAATTTAATATATTACTTAGATATAATTCATAATGTAGAAACTGTAGTATCTCATGTCTCTGGAACAGCAATATATCGTCTTGGATCTACTTATTTCTTTGGGTTTAAGAAAATAGATGATTCTGACTTTTCAACTAGAGATTCAATGAGGTTTGATGCATGCAAAACAAATTGGATAGAACATAAACAAGATTTTAATATTACAAATCAAAACCTCATGAGAACTCAGACATTGGGAAGAGCTACTACTATGACAAATTCTCTGGATAATAGTTCTAGTAATACAATAACAAATAATACATTATTATACCACTTAAAAGTAATTGGCAAATTAATTGAAAATACAGACAATACAATGCTAAAATATATACAAAATGTTTTAATTGATAGTTTAATTAATATTATTAATAATATACATAATGTTATAATATAAATTAAATATCCTTAATTATCAGGAATACTGAAAAATTCTTAATTGTCTTCAGTAATATCCATTTAAAGTCATGGCTTCTATTTCATCTTGAATAATAGATTGAACAGTTAATATATCACCCTTATATAACGAATTCTTCCAATTAAATTCTTGCCTCCTATAAGCTGATTGAAAACTCAGCAAGGTATAATATAATGCATCTCTTCCAATATCTGGGTCAACTCTAAATTTTAATTCATAATCTGTCTTTTCTTTGGATATATCTAAAACAATCATATTCATTATACTTATATTCCTTTTATGATCTATAGTACATACAAACTCATCAAAACCCAAAGTTAAAGATTTCTCAAGTTGTTTTTCATTGGGTGGTATTGAATTAATATCAACTTTTAAATTACTATTAAAGTTTATTGAGATATATCCATTAATTAAATCAATATATATAACTCCCCAGAAAGCTTGCTCTTTTATTGCTAAAAAGTCGGACTCATCTTCTTCATTGATATTCTCATCTGAAGCTTGATCTTGTTGAGCTTGTGTTTCTTTATTATCTCGGGTTAGCCTTGGATTACCAATCATCATTACTCTACATTTAAAAGTTACTTGATTTAAATTTTTTAAAACTTGATGAGCTAAATAATCAGGAATCAATACAGGCCTATTTTCATAAAAAGGTAAATATATAGTTATTATTTAAAATTTTTTAACTTACCCAATTACTTTGCTATAAGATACCCAATTTTCACTTGCCTTTGGAATATAGGCAGTCTCATCAATTGTATAATTACAATGTAAATCTTTTGCTCGAATAATACTTGGGTTCTTTTTTAAAACTGTTTCACTACGATAAGCCACTACCTGTATATAACGTCCTATACACTCTCTAGTCAAACACCATTCATAACCTTCATGATGATGTAGTGGGTTAAATACTATTGTTTCATCTTTACTTAATATTACAGAAGAACTAAGAAACCACCTAACGGTTTGAATGGGATTAAATGAGCTACAGCTGTTAATATCTTTTACTTTGATAACTGAATCAGCTGCTACTTTTCCATATATACTAATTTCCTTTTCTATAGCAGTATCATTCCCAAACCATTTATGTAATCGTTTTTCATAAGCTTTATAAAGATATTCACCTCTAATAAAAGGTTGCTCCATATGCTCTTCTTTTTTAGGTGTCTCATACTCCTGTGGATGAATAGTATCCTCAACTTCAATTTCTTTTACTTTCTCAAGTGCTTTTCTTAAGTTAAACTCTCCTTCTAGTTCAACTTCTTCTACTTCTTCTGCATATTGTTTTTTTTTTAGATATATTGGAATTATATGGTCTATAACATGGACATATTGGAAACGCTACAAGGATTATAAAAGAAGTCTATTGTGGAATAAATATAAGAAATAAAAAATTCTTACCATTTCACATTCATTTGTAATTTCTATTTCCTAAAATTATTAAAAAACAATTTTAAATATGACTTCTATTGTCTTAGATTCACATGTATTTGTAGATTTACCTTTTTATAAGGTTTAAATGTTGGAACCATAGTTTCATCTATCCCAAAGCGAGATTTAGGAGGTTCTACAGTTCCTCCTATTAGGTTCCCCATCTTTTATTATGTTTATGATATCTAAAATTAACTATTTAAGTAAGTAGTAAAGATGCACCCGTTAACAACTTGAAATTTAGCGCTAAAATATTTCTATATTTACAATGATTCTTAGATAATAAATTTCTTTATTTTCTCTCCAAATTCTACAGGCTTCTTTTAGTACATGTTAAATAAGTCCATATTTTATAATATTTCATAGGCTTTAAATAATCAAACTTATTTAGCAATAATATTGAAGATTTACAAGTACAAATGGATCCTTGGGTATATTGGCGTGATATTTTAGGATCTCCAAAGACGGTTCTAGCTCCAATGGTAGATGCAAGTGAATTAGCTTATAGATTATTATGTAGAAAATATGGTTGTGATTTAGCATTTACTCCAATGTACCACTCTGGTTTATTCTCCAAACTATCTGGATATAGAAATACAAATTTTCAGACCTGCGATGATGATAAACCACTTATACTACAATTTTGTGGTAATAACCCTGAAGTAATACTTCAAGCATCAAAATATATTGATGATAAAGTACAAGGGATAGATTTAAATTTTGGATGCCCACAAAATATAGCAAAAAGAGGACATTATGGAGCATTTTTACTTGAGGAATCAGAACTAATGGAATCTCTAGTGTCAAAATTGGTAAATAGTGACTTAAAATGCCCAGTATCTTGCAAGATACGTTTAGTTTGTAAAAATGACTTACAAAAAACAATAAATATTATGTATAGACTAGAACAAGCAGGTATTAGTATGTTAACAGTACATGGTAGAACGTTAAAAGATAGAGGTACTTTAACTGGATCTTGTGATTGGGAATCTTTAAAAATAATGAAGCAAAGGTGTAATATACCATTTATTGCTAATGGTGGGATTCATACTTTTGAGGATATTCAAAAGTGTTTTGATTATACTGGAGCTGATGGAGTTATGTCTGCAGAAGCTATTTTAGAAGATCCATGGCTATTTTCTAGATTTAAGAATAATCAAAATATAAATAGACCATCACAGTTTGATCTAGTTGATGAATATATTGATATATGTAAAAAGTATCCACCACCAAATAATAGTATTGTTAGATCTCATTTATATAGAATTTTTCATACAATATTAAATATTCCTGGAGCTAGCAAGCTTCGTGATAAAATAAATGTTGCAAAAGATCTAAATGATTTTCAAATTTTTAATCAGGAATTATATAATTTCTTTATAAATCTTCAAAATAAGTTTCATAAAGATATTCCACAAGTAGGATTTTGGTATATTAGAAATAGAATTGATAGACTTGAAAAGCAAGTAAGTAAAGATCTAATCTCACTATATAGACAAGAAAATATTCCATTACCAAGAACATTACAACAGGAAACTCAAAGATACCAAAATAAACAAAATGATTATCAAGGAATTAGTATGAATAATCCATTATTTAGTTCTATGTTACAAAGTACATTACTCTGATATGTAAATTCTAACTATTTAAGATATTTATTATTGTTATAACTTTAATTCATACAAAATCTTTGTCTCTGAATAAATTAATCTTATTATAAATGATATTTGATATATATAAAGGTCTTATATTTACAAATTTTCAAAGTTTAATATTTATGCATAGAATTATGCACCATACAGGCTCTTAATATATATAAATAAATAGTAAGCTATATAATTAAATAGCATGCAAAGTTTCCTTAGATTATTCCCGCTAAAAAAAGAGAAATAAACAAAGTGGGAAACTTCACTTTCAACATTTATTACTTTCTATCTTTTACTAAATAAATTCTAATGTTATAATTCGGAACTTGTTTATTTTGAGACAATTATTTTAGTCACAATAGATTAGATAAGCTATATATTTCATTTTTTTAAATATTAATATCAGTAAATGAATAGTAAATATCTGGCTATTTTATTAAGTATCTCTTTGGGAATAATAATTGCTTCTATAATTTTATGGTTAACAGTAATAAATTTTCCATGTTTCTCAAGAAAAAAAAAAAAGATCCTCAAAATTCCCTAACAACTTTTAAGTGTCATTTTAAGTGGTTCAATTTAAATATATAATTGATTCATACTATTTACTTCCACAAAGTAATAGTAAATAAATTTTATAATTATTATATATCAAATATATCTACAAATTGATCTTGTATTGTATCACCTCCATACAAATTTATTAAGGTCTTTAATAATTCGTTTGAAATTGGAATTTTTTTTCTAGTTCTTTTTTTAATATTAATATTTCTAATTTGATTCCACTTTTTATTAATTTGAGTATGTATTAAATCTACAGAATTTTTTTGTGAGATTTCTTTGAATATCATATATGGTGTAGGCCATAATTCCAATAGAATTTCAGTGGCTTCAGGTCCACAACCATGAATAGCTCTAAGCTGTTTCCCAAATAGTTGCTGAACTGTTAAATTAGATGATTTTTTACTATTATTTTCCCAATCACAAAATAAAGGACGACTTTTAATAATATTTTCTAGTATTCTTAATGATAAAGTTTTATTATAATCTTCATTTGGACTTACATAATTATTGCATGTATTATTTATTTGATCCCATCTATTTTTTACAACTTGAGATATCACATTATGAATACCTATTAAAAGTGTTATTGTATGACCTATTGATTGGCTCTGAATTATATGAAAACCAGCTACAAATTGAGTATGCACTTGAGCAGAACGAATAATTTGTTTTGGTGGCACTCTACCATTACTTATGGGTCCACCAGTACCACTAGACCAGACAATATTTTCATGAATTGAATTTATATCTTCTATCAAAAAAATAATATTTTCAGTACCCAATGAATGCATTAAACGATATTTTTGTTCATCATAACGTCCATCCATTATACTAGAACATAAGTCACTACCTGTCTTCCTCTCTATTATCCATGGAAGTACATAACATTTCTCAATAGGTACAATATCATCTGTTTTATTAATTATTGGTCTTACTACCCAAATTATATCACCTATAGGTAAATTTCTCAGCTCAATTTTTATTCCATTATCACATAATCGTTTAATTAAATATTGTGGTATTCCAGAAGATCTACTTCCTATAGAATAATTTTTATTATTGATATAATTATTTGAAAATATTTCATCACTATTATTATAATTAGGATTAATATTTGAATTATCAAAAATCTTTGAATTATTAACTTCTCTGTAATCAACAATCATAACTATTTCATAATCTGTATATTTATTCATTGTTTTGTCTAAAGCTATTCTTTTTAACTTCTCATTTATACTCAAATCATTATCTTCACAAATTCTTAAGTAATTTTTAAGTATATATACTATTTGAGAATCATTACAACAACAATCATATGCTACTACATATCCTTTTTCAGTTAAATAATACTTTTTTTGCTCAGAACCAATTGGAAAATTACCTAAAATGTTTCTAGTAATATTTAATTCTACTAAATTTGATCTTATCAAGCTTTTAATATTCTTTTCTATATTCTTAAAATTCATATTTACGCTAAATGAATTCTTAATATAAATACCAATAGATTCAATTGATTTCTCAGTACAAAATGAATTTTTACCTAATTTCTCATTCAAATATATTGATACTAAAATACTCCATTTTGAACCATATGTTATTGGAATACCTTTTAATGAACTAGTATTCTTTTGTATCTTAAAATTCTTATCCTCTTTAATATTTCCATTCTTATTCTTATTATCAGCTTCTGAACATATTTGTAATATCGGTTCTAATATATTATTAAGTTCTCTGATTTTATATTCACGAAATTCTTTGCATTTATTCTTATATTCTTCATTATCAAAATAAAAAATATCTGATTCTTGTTTATTTATTAATTTACTTAATTTTGAAGCTAAATAATTACCTATACCTTCCAAACTTAAAAATTGTTGTTGGTTATATAATGGTAATGGATAAAGTTCTAGGCTCTTCATTGCCTTCTTAATCATTGCAATATTTTGCATTGTTTTTGCTGATTTTCTGAGTTCATTAAGATATTCCAAATATTTTATATTATATGGATGAGCTAATATAGTTGAATTTCTATTATTTATAGATTTCTTCGTCTTTTTAAGAGGTTTCTTCATTTCATATTCATTATAATCTTCTTTACTTTCAACTTCATCATTACTACTTAAATTTCCATCTGTTAAGATAATCCTCTTATTACCATAATTATTTTTATTATATGTATCCTTATCATATATTTCCATTTATAAAAGTAGTTACTTTTATTTTCTCAAGTCTCTATTTATTTAAATATCCTCTACATATATATAACTACTATAGTAAATTCCCCCTCCAACTGATATTTTTCTTTAATATATTTAATTGGAATATTTATATTAACAATTCAATCATTGAAATATAAGAGTAAAAATTGTCAAGTTACTCACAAAGGCCCCTTCTAAGAAATATAAGACATTTAGCGCGCATGCACCACAAGGCGCTAGTATCCACATACTTTTGTGTTTTACAAGCTTAAATTAAATAGCTAATGATTTAAAAATATAAACTAGAAGTAACCAACATGAGTTCTACTCTTGTGATATCTCCTGTGACTCATTCTGATTAGTTATATCACTATTCAGCCATAAATTCTCAAGATCATTAAATATATGAAAACATAGCTGAGATCCTAATTGCATCTCAGATAATGCAATATTTGTTACATCATATATCTTGGGTAATATTAATTCCTTGAATATAGCCTTTAATTTAGCCTGACGTCTATTAGTTAGATCCTCAAAGTATTCTGTCAAATCAAAAAAAAAAATGTATATATATATATATAGGAATTACATAAGAAATCCAATAATATATTCATCTTTCCTAATTATTGATTATATATACTTGAAATAATTAACACTTACTTCTTATTTTATTTCTTTTTCCATTGAAAGGATCATTCTTTAAGGAAAAAAAAATATGAGCTATCTCATAAAAGTGAAAATTAATATCACCAAATGTATGTCTACCTAGCTTTTCTTCTGCTTCTAATAGGCTCTTTAATCCATCTACTGTAAGCCATAAAGGAGGTACTACATGACACCAATCTCTTAAATCTAGGTATTTAGCAATCCACAATGGAACTTTACACTTTTGAAATGGTACAAAAGGCCCAATTTCAACCTAGAAATCACAAAGATAAAAAAATCCACATAATACAAAAAAAATAAATAAGAAATCCACTTTATCCTAAAATATATAATATTATATCCTACCGTAAATATCAATTTCTTAGTCATATTTATAGTTGGAATTATATCAACTATATATTTCTCTTCAGCAATGAAGACACACTCCTCAAATGTTAATTTTTCCCTGCTTATATTCCCACTATAAATATGTTTATCATCCATTTTAATTAATTAATATTTTTTAAAATAGGGGTTGGATTTAGTAGGAAATTTAATTTTATATTTATCATAAAAATATACCCTTCTTTGGCGCCCATCTTATTATGTGGGTATCAGAAATATTGTATATAATATTTTATAATAAGTTACTCTCTAAAATATTATTAAGAATCTTGAATTAAGATCAACCTTAGTAATTAGTTGATCATTTAAAAAATTAGTTTTATACTCTAAAAATTTCACATATAGGATACACTTATTTATTATCAAATTACAACTTTTGTAATGTATTACTAAATTTCAAAGTTATATTTGTATTAATATCAATATTATTCCAGTGTATAATAGAATTCCAGGTATTAATTCTAGGTTTTATAGTAAATATGAGCAATTTTATCTTTACCGAATTTAGTAATTTAGGGAAGATATTGTTCCACTATCCTTCTAATAGTTTCTTCAGTTTCCTTTCACCTAGACCTGCCTCATAATTTAATCCAACTGAATATGCTAATTGAATTGCCATATTTAGTTCTTCTATACTTGTAGCCATTCTTAATATTGATCGTACTTGACTACTTTTATCTTCATCAGATATATTATTAACCGATATACTGGCGCGCGCGGTATATTCCTTAATATAATTTATATTATCTATTTTATTATTTTTCGGATATTTCTTTTTTGATTTAGGATTATACATAGAATTATTAAAGGGGTGTTTATTATTTTTATGAGATAAGTAATCTCGATTAATTTCTTTATTTAGAGATTGATTTATTTCTGTTTCTTGAGATTCATTAACGGGAATTAAATTAGTATTTATTCTATTTACTTTTGTTGTTTTTCTATCATTTGGGCTATTTACTTTTGTTTTCTTTTTATTTTTAGTACTAGATAATTTACATTGCGGTAATGGAGGTATCCCTTTGGATTTAATTATTGAATCAATTACACTATCCTCTTTTGGTCCATATTTATTAAATATATACTCCTTTATAATCCCAAGAGTCTCTCTGTATACTTCAACATCAGTCATGATAATATACAGAACTGATAATGAATTTTAAATCTTCAATAATTTTTACTCTAGCTATAAACTAAGGTAGATGTCTCATTCACCGCCTTAGATTTTTACAAATGTTTTTTTTTCTATCCTAGGTCAACTTTTGGAAAATAAATATCCTAAATCATGGATGAAATGATGAATAAAACAATGGAACTAATCCAACAAGGATCTAAAAAAGAAAGTTGTGGTGAATATCAAGAAGCTTTGGATTTATATTTAATGGCATTGCAACGTTGGAATCATATGTGTAAATATCAAACTGATCTGAAAATAAAAAATATTCTTATTTCTAGAATGGAACAATTAGTTACTAGAGCTGAAAATATAAAAAAAGTACTTAATAATAATTCTGAAAGTAATAAATATACTATAGATATTAATAAACATGATATAAATAAAAATAATACAAGTAGTAATGATCCACTTAGGGAAATGATTACTAATTGTATTGTTGTAGAAAGTCCTAATATATATTGGGATGATATAGCAGGATTAATAACAGCTAAAGCTTCATTAAAAGAAGCTGTTTTACTTCCTATAAAATTTCCTCAACTTTTTAAAGGTAATCTAAAACCATGGAAAGGTATTTTGTTATATGGACCTCCTGGAACAGGAAAAACTTATTTAGCTAAAGCTTGTGCTACTGAACTTAATGGTACTTTTTTAACTTTATCAAGTGCAGATTTAACAAGTAAATGGCAAGGGGAATCAGAGAAATTAATAAAATCTCTTTTTGATATTGCAAGAGAAAAGGCACCATCTATTATATTTATTGATGAAGTTGATAGTTTATGCAGTAGTAGAAATGATCAAGAAAATGAATCTAGTAGACGTATAAAAACTGAATTTTTAGTTCAAATGGATGGAATTAATAGTGGAATGTTAGATAATAATAAATCTATACTTGTTTTAGGTGCAACTAATGTACCATGGGATTTAGATATTGCTATAAGGAGAAGATTTGAAAGACGTATATATATACCATTACCTGATTATTCTGCTAGAAAACAAATTATATTACAAGGACTTAAAAATACTAATCATAATTTAACAAGTGATGATATTTCTTATATTTCTGAGCAAACTAATGGTTTTAGTGCTAGTGATGTTTCAATTTTAATTAAAGATGCATTATTTGAACCTATAAGAAAATGTAGTAATTCTAAATGGTTTAAAAAAATTGAGAAATATAATGAAAAAGAATCTACATATTTTTGGACTCCATATTCACCAAATGATACAGATCAAGAAGATATTAATAATGGAAATATTAAACAAATGTCTTTATATGATATACCAAATAATCAATTATTACCACCTATTTTGACAAAACAAGATTTAATTAATGTTCTTTCAAAATCTAAGTCTTCAATTTCCATAAATGATATATCAAAATATGAAGATTGGACAAAATTATTTGGATTATCAGGTGAATAAAATAAATTTATAATGGGAAGGAAATATTTTATTTTTGTGAATATAATTTAAACAATTATATAATTCTACATTATATTATTGTATATATATCTATATATATTATATTTTGAAGATTTAATAATTCATTAAGTTTATCAAAATCAATATATTAAGTATATTTTAGATATACTATTTTTAAATTGATCAAATTTAAGATTAAAGCTTTTTTTTGGAAATTAGTGCTTTTTTTTTTTTAATCTTATTTTATTTTGTTTTATTTTATTTTAATCAAATTCCAAATAAATTAAAGTTCTTTAATACAATAATGTAAATCATTTTAATTACAATATATTATTAAGAATTAATACATATTATTATTGGCTACCAGAGTCACTGTAATTAAGTATACTTGTGATATTATGGTGCTAATGTATGCCTAGATTAATTTTTTATTTAATGAGTTATCTGTTATAAGCTGACACCTTTATTCTATATTTGCCAGCATCAGATCCAAACTTATACAATTTTTTCTTATTCAGATTTATTTTAAATGTTTTCAGAAACTATATATCTTTTGTCTCCTATATTATATAAATCATTATTTGTTTATATATTTTGTATTTTAAAATAGGATATTTTGAAACTTTTTAAGAAATTAATTCTTAGATCCCACTGTTATATATATATTAATTTAGATCATTCTTGATATATACTAATATATTAATGTATATTAGTAATAAGTAATGAACTGAGTCTTTATATTTTGTGTAATCTTATTCTGATCTATCTAAATTATACCTTTTTTTTTTCTTTTTAAATATTAATGGGGTGCACTTTTAATATTAAAATATTTCTTTTGGCGCTACATTCTGTTTATTAATAAAATGTTGTGGTAACTAATACTAGCCTACTATGAAAGTTCTATATACAAAATTAGTACATAATCGTACTTCTTTACAAGAAAGTGAAAGTTTGGAATCTGAATATTTAAAGGAAGGTATAGAACATATCTCAAGTATTCAAATTGATTTTTATTATACATTTATACGTTCTATTGGAGTTTTACAAGTTATTGGAGTTCTGGCATATAATATACTTATTTGGCATAATTTATATTTGGGAAGTATTAATCCTGAATATATATTGGTAATAGATATATTTTATTTATTTATAATATATATAATTTTTTTACCTAATCTTAATTTATTGATTATACTTGGATTATTAGGGATTTTATCACCTATTTTACAAAATTTGACTTCTTCATTTAGTTATGACACTATTATTATATTAATGTTAATTATATTTGCATTATACCTATTATCTTATAATTACAATATTATATATAAAAAGACAGATATATCAGAAATTAGACATATAGCAACACCTAATATAGCAATGTTTGGTTCAATTATTCTTGCTTCTAGACTTAAAAATATATTACAAATATATTCTTTTTTATTTTTTTCAGTTGAAAATTTATATTTTAGCTGTCTTATTAGAAGGAATATATGGATTAAGTCACCTCTAATATACCTATATATTTGTACTCCACTACTAAATATTATACCATTATTATTATTCAATTATCCATTCAATATTTTATATTTATTTATTTGTATTATTATTATTATTGGATCTTTCCAATATATTTATTGTGCATTAAAATATAAAAATATTATTAAAGGTCCTTGGGATGTAGCTGAGATACAATGTTAAATATTAGAAGAAAAGATTTAAGTATTCTCATAAAAGTTTAGTTTATAATTATACAGATAAAAAAAGGAGTAATCTAAATATATAATCTATAATTTCTTATTTCTAATATTTTCTTTATTACAAAATATTTAACTAAAATATAGTAATATATAAGTAGATAATACAAAATATTAATAATAATATATAATAAATATCTAATTCAAAATATATTAGAATAATAATTTATAACAACGATCATAATATTAACTTTATTATTATTATTAATCATTTTACTAGATTATATTATTATAAGAAAAGTTATAAATTTATAATAAAAGTGAATTGTAAATTAAACAATTCTAAATAACTTTTTTTTTGTCCTTATTTTATGAAATTATTTTAATAATTACTATTTATTATGATATAATTAATCTAATGATAACTCCTTTGCCGTTTTCTTATATATTGTTGTCTATTTGTTATTTGACGATATAATACAGATATATTAGATTGATCAACAACTTCAGGGTATATCTGAATAGCATGATCAATAACTGATTTAGGGGGTAATCCTTTTCTGATTAACTCATCAATTAGAGGTAATGTATGCTGTGGGAGACCTAAAATAATAATATAAATAAATTAAATTAATTTATCACTAATTTAATTTAAATTACTTACCTGGTCTTTTGTATTGTTGTTTCACTTCTGTGTGATATCCTCTATGTTGTACATAACATGTTTCATGTGAAGTTAAATATATTCTCATTTCATATTGACAATCAACATGTTGTACACATCTAAAAAAAAGAAAAAAGTTATTTCATATATTATTATTATTATATATAATTCCAAAAATAACATACCGATATACAAAACTAACAGCTCTTGGATCCCTATAAACATGCCTCATACGATATTGACTAGTCTGAACAAAATGTTCTGCATCTTCAACTGTAGTTTTAGGTATAATTGTATGCCATGCTTCAATCTCACCTATAATAAATAAATTCTTATATTTATAAATTATATTAATTAAAAAAAAAACAAAAGTGAAAAATGACATACCTGGTCTTCTACGTCTTCCTCGTCTTCTTAATTTCATTTTTTCCTCATCAGAACATATATCAGAAGTAAATAATTCATTATTTCTATTTGATGTATTCGTATTCTCTATTGAATTGTTACTTTCTTTATCTAATATATTATTATTATCATTAAAGTCATTTTCATGTTGAATATTTTCATTAAAAGAATTTATATCATATGATAATTCATCATCTAATTTTATACAATAACTAGAAACTGTTGATCTAGATGAATTATTACTCCAACGTCTACCTCTTCCTGAATCTAATTCAGTTGATGAATCATATCTTGATTTAAATTCATATGTCATAGGAATTGAAAGATCTATTTCATTTTCATTTGTAGTATTATTAATATTTATATCTCTATTTAAACAAACACGCTTAGATGTTATAGGACTACTATTTGAATTTAACTTTCTTTCTCTTGTATTATTTAATCTATTAAAATTTAATATATTTTGATCTGTTTCATTTACACCAAGCAAACCTTTTAATAAATAATTATGCATATTATCATCTACTTCAGAACAATCATAAAAATTATTTATTAAAGATTCTCCACTTTCACAATTTGATTGATCATATTTTGATATATTTACATCTTTTTGTTCTTCAAAAGACTCATCTCCATTAATCCATCCTATTTGAGAATCATTATCAATTGAAAATTCATTAGGACATGACTGTATCCATAATTCATTATTTATAGATACATTAATAGACATCCTTTATATATTAAGCTTTAATATATTTTCCAAAAAATAAACTATATTTAAATCAAATGAAACTCGCTATTTCTAAGCTTAATATAATTGTATAATAATAAATAACCTTCTAATTACTCCTCAAAGTATCCAATTAGTAATCGTTATTGAAATATAACATGCAAAAGTGCTGTAATATCGCGGTGTCGCGATGATGTCGTGATTATTTTAAAATTAAAAAAAAACCAATGTTAGGGTATTATTAAAAAAAATAATACAATTAATTAATTAGAAAAAAAAAAGAAAATCTCTTTTTTTTTCTTGAATACATTTATTTATATTAACCTTTAATATCATATCACTTTAATCTACAATATAATATTTCTTAGATAATGAATTCCATTTTACATGACTACCTTTTATAAGATTACGCCAACGATCTTTTAAACCTACTTCATCACGACATAATTTAGAGTTAGCTAATATAACTCTCCATTTACCTATACCATATTCATTTACACCATCAACTAATAAAGATGTTTCATCATCTGTCCATCTACGATATTTCCTTGCTGGATTTCCTCCAATATCAGAATTAGAACTTTTACGACTATTCCTTGTTTTAGAAATATTTTGTATTATTGGTTCACTATCAGAACTTAAAATATCTGATATACCCTCAACAGATATCTTCCTACCATTTGTATCATTAGAATATAATTTTGATTTTGATCTTAATTCTTTATTTTCTAATAACTCATTATTATTTACTTTAGATGTTAATTCTTTATTTTCCAATAATATCTCATTATTATTTATATCAATAGTATTCTCCATATTTATCTCATCAAATAAATTCTCTTCAAATGAAGATGTAATATTTTTAGATGTTATAAATTCTGGAATTTCTTCAATATAATGTTTACTTGATAATCCTTTTTCTAAACAAAATGTTAAAATTAATCTTGCAGAATTAATCAATTCACGATTATATTTACTTTTTGGTTTTAAATTATCATAATATTCTCTACATATTGTTATAGCTCTATAATGCCCAGATAATTCAAATATAACATTAAATGGTTCTTTTGGATCAATATCTACTATAAAATCATCATTCTCTATATTATTTAATGAATCTTTAAATGAATAAACATTTCTCCATGGATTAGATATGTGCAATATATTATTAAATTTTGTAACAAAATTAACTAAAGAAGTTAATAAATCCTCTAAAGGATATGATTTTATTATGTTAACTAAACATTCAACAAAATCATTATCACTATCTGAGAATAATTCTAAAAAATTACCATTATATTCTTCATTATATCCTTCATTATATTTTCCTTTAATAGATTTCCATATATTTCTTAATGATTTAGAAAACTTAAAAATATCAAGTCTACAACAAATTTTATTTCCATCTTGAAAATTATCTAATGGTAAAAGTTTATCAATTAAAATATTTGTTTTTGATATTGATATCGGTCCATTAGGATTATAAAGAAAATTACTTAATAATTTATGAATCAACCAATGTATAGATATTTGATATATTAATTCATCATTATTATATATATCTCTATTATTTAAATGTTCAATAAAATTTGTTATTGTTTTATCTTCAATTTCTTTTACAGATGTATCTTTTATCCATTTGGTTAATTTCTCAATATATTCATCATTAAAACAATTTCCAGTTATTAATGGTATATCAATACCTGTTGTTATAAATGGTAATTCTCCTATATTAGGATTTAATATTTTTAAAGCTTTAAAATAATATTCATTAGATCTTAGAGAACTAACTAATTCATGAACTGGATGTATTAAAAGTTTAAAAACATCATTTCTTAATTTACCCCCAGGAGATATTAATTCTGAAAAATCACATTTTTGAGAACCAGTCCAAATATGAGCAGCAAATATAGATAATGGTGACATAGGTTTCTCTCTTAAAAATTCGGAATTTTGGGTTAAAAAATTTAGTGCCCATTCTAAAGAAAATATCCCAACAATTTTACCAGTCTGAAGTAATTTCTCTTCATTATTATCTTCCTTATTAATATCTTTATAATTATCTACTAAATTCTTATTATTACTAGAATATCCGTCACATTTAGTAGTATACATATGATCATTTAATTTTCACTATAATTAATGTATGTAAAAATATTATCCATAGAGTTTGTAATAATTATAATATTTAAAAATAAACAAACAAATAAATAAAAATAAAAAAAATAAAAATAAAAAAAACGCGCTCATTTTAAAACTAATGGATAATTTTTTTTTTTTTTTCTATTTTATTAATTAATAAATGTGGGGATAATCTTTTTATTAATATTATAAATATAGTAAATGTTATTTTTATATAAAATTTTATATAAATATTATTTTATATTATACATATTTACTTATTTTATTTATAATGTAAATTGTAAGGCTATACAACTTATATCTATAAGAAATGATGGGAAATTAGAGCTTATAAATGAAACTACAGAAATTATGAAAAATATAAAATCTCCAATATCAATAATATCATCAGTTGGTCAATTATCATCAGGTAAAAGTTCTTTATTAAATCAATTACTTGATATAAAAGATGCATTTAATGTATGTGATTCATTAATGGGATGTACAAAAGGTATTTGGATATGGTCTGATACCTTAATTAATAAAAATAATAAACATATTTTAATATTTGATACTGAAGGGATATTTTCTTCTAATTCGTTTAATTATGGAATAAAAATATTTTTTATATCTATTTTATTATCTGATAAGATTTTAATAAATTCTTACAGAAATATTGATAATATAATAATTAATACATATGATATATTAATAAGACAAAGTTTATTAATATTTACATTTATGATTGGAAATATAATTGAAATAATAGAAAAAGATAATAATAATACATCTATAAAATATAATATATATAATAAGAATTTATTAGAATTATTAACAAATTTTAAAAATAAAAGATTTAATTTTATAATTCATAATGTTTTATCTAATATAAATTTAGAAGAATATAAATATTGGATTAATAATTTAAATAAAAATATAGAATTAAATAAAGGATTTTTTAAAGATCTAGATTTATTAATATTACCTATAGTAGATAATAATTTAGAATATAAAGATATAAATAAGATAGATATAATGAAGGAAATTAGAGAAAATATATTGGATATAGATAATGGAGATAATATATTAATAAAATCAGGTTTTGATTTAATTAATATTTTAGAGATAATAATTGAAATAATAAATTTATCAATTTTCCCAGAAATAATATTATCATTTGAAAAATTATTAAATATAGATATAATAAGATTTAAAAATAATTTAATTAATAATTATAATTATCAATTAAGAAATAAAATATTAGAATTAAATATACCAATATTAGAAAAAGAAAGTGATAAAATATATAGTAATTTAATAAATTCTATATCTTTTATTTGGAATAATATAATTGGATATAATAATGAATATAATAATATATATGAAGATTTAATTTTAAATTTAGAAAATATTTATAACAAGATAATGCAAGAAAATTGTAAGAAGATAATGTTATATTGTAGTAAATTAACTGATTCTTATATATCAATAATATTAGATAAAATAAATAATATAGAAGAAAATATACCATATAATGAAGATGATCTTCTAAATATAATATCAGAATTACGTAATAATATACAAGATGATTTTATGAATTGGGTAATTATATATCATAAAAATAAGAATTTGGAAATAAATGAATATGAGAATAGTAAATGTTGTAATTATAGTATAGATAATTTATTAAATATGATTGATAATAGAATAATAGATTTGAAGAATAAGAATAAATTAAAGATTGAAGATTTTGTAATTTTAGGATGGAATAAAAGTCAAGAAGTTATTAAGGAAATATTAAATAGTGATAATAAATTTTATATGATAAATAGGATTAAATTTGAAGATAATATTAATGAAATATTTGATAATATTTGGGGATTATTTTCACAATATTCAAATATTACAATAGGTAATAAATTATATGATAAATATAAGATACAATTGAATAGTAATATGAATTTAATTTTTGAAAAACTTAGATTAAGATGGTTAGAAGTATGTAAAGATATATCTTTTTCTACTGCACGTGATTTATCAATAAAATTAAATATAAATATTAGAAGTAAATTAGTTTTTCCATGTACAGATGAAATGATATTTTCTATTATTAAAGAATATCAAGATAAGATAATTGAGGAAATGAAGAATTTATATTGTGTAAATGAGATTCCTTGGAATGATGCTATAGAAGATCTTTTGAATACTATAAACGATGATAAAGAACAATTATTAAAAGAAAATATTGAAGCTTTTAAAAATTTATTATATAGACCTTTACAATATGCTTTAAAAAATGTTTCCAATTTAGTAAATTTTTCATACAATTGGGATAATTTTGCAAAAGAGGCATCTTTAACAGCTTATAAAATACTTAATGAATCAGTTAATGAATATCCAATTTATATTAATGAATCAATCAAGGAGAAAGTAATTGAAATATGGTTAAAATATGATGTTGGATATTTATATCATATAACTTTATGGAATAAATTAGAAATTATTATTAAATTTATATTTTTTTTAATTGGCATTATAATATCATTTATAATAATATTTAATAATTGTCAATCTCATATCTTTATAATATTTAATTTGATAATATTATTATTAATATTTTTTATATGTTTTCATATTAATATATTATATAAATTATTTTCAAGATATTTTGAATATTTGGTTTTATTAAATTATGATATAATTTTAGAATATTTATTCATTACAAATTTATATCTAAAGATAATATTTATAACGGTTTTATTTTTAATAATCATTTATATTATATGGAAATATTTTATTTGCAATTTATTACAAAATAAAATTGAAAGACCTTATGAAAGTAATATTGTAGTTAGAACTTTTAATTTCTAATAGAAATATAATTTAATTTAGTTATTTTTGTTAGAAAAAAAAAATATCAAATAATATTAATCTTAATTATTTGAATTTAAATAAATTATTTTAGAATATAGTTTTAAAGTAAGTAATTTTAATAAATTTATTATTTTAATATAGTATATATATTTATTTAATTATTATTAAGGGGGGAATATATATAATAATCGAAATACTTCTAGATAAATACTAAATATTATAGATTATATATAGATTATAAAGATAATATTGATCATATTATCAAATTTTCATTTTTATCTTTAAAAGATCTAATTAAATAAACTTTCAAAATATTCTTTTTTATACTTTTAAAATAATCAACATTAATATTAAAATTTCAATATTTCAAGTATTATTAAGTATTTTTAGATGCTAATAAACGTTCTGCAGTACTACCATGTCTTTCTCCTTTACAGTCCTGTTTGAATGCATAAGAAACTGTAATTTGTCTATTACCAAAAAATTGTCCATTTAAAGTAGCTATAGCATTATCAGAAGAATTAAATGAATCATAACTAACAAATCCATATCCACGTTCATCTTCATTATTCTCTTTAAAAATAACTTTTGTTGAAATAACATTTCCAAATGAAGAAAATATATCATGTAATAATTTTTCATCAATATCAGGAGAAAGATTTCCAACAAATAAATTTGCACCGATATCTAATTGTTTACGATCTTGAGAAGCTTTACTACATCGGATTGGTTTACCATAAAGCTTAACTGAATTAAGAATTCTTTGAGCATATTCACAGTCTAATGCTTGTTGATATTCAATAAATCCAAATCCAGAATGAGTTCCAGTAACTTTATCTCGTGGTATATATACAGATTTAATAGGTCCTGTTTGTGCAAATAGTTCAGCTAATAGTTCTTCATCAACTCTATTATCTAAGTTACCACAATATAGTGTTGCTTCTTGATTTTTATCAAATATCTGCTGTATTTCAGTTACAGGACGTACATAATATTGATTTGTATTTTGTGATATCATAGACCTATTTAAGATGAAATTGATAAAATAGTAATTATTCTAGTATTATAAAAGCGGTATTATAAAGATAATAATAAGTTATTTAATATTAAGTAATATTATCTAAATAACTCTGCACTATAATAATTAATTTGATATTAAAAAAAAAAAAAAAGGAAAAAGGAAAAATTCTAGTTATTTAATAATAATCTATTTAATATTAATATTAGATACTAATAATTTAGAAACTGTTAGAACAATAATTATAATTCCTAATCTAAAATTATATTAATAATAATTTTTGAATAAAAATCAAAGTTATTTTGAATATAAAAGCTATAATAAGAGATATATTAATTTTAATTATACATAAACTTTATTAAGGAAAAATAAGCGCACCCGAAGGGACTCGAACCCTCAACCCCAGCCTTAGGAGGGCTATGCGCTATCCATTGCGCCACGGGTGCTAGGTCTAGGGGAGTGGCTATTTTGATGATTTACTTATTTAAAATAAGTTTTAGAATATAAATAAAATTTCTACTATATAATTTAAGATTAATAAGATTTATCCCTATTTACTTTCAATATATATTGTATATATAATTTTTAGATATCATTTAGTATTATATTAATAAATTAGACAAATAGATTTTCTTCTCTTTTTTTAAATATAATTTATAGTGTCGAGACAGTACTATTTAGTCTCTAGGTTCTTTATTAAGTAAAGAATTATTGTTAATATTGTTTAGTAGATAACATCTACCTTTTGATAAATATAATTAATAGGAACTAAGAGATGATATTTTCACTTTAGTTAACCAATTAATGATTTATTAACAATAATTGAATAATAATTCCCCTTTTAGTAATAATTTGGTAATCTTATTGTTAAAAAGAAGTAATAATAATAATGAAATATCTTATCTTAACTTTTTTTTTCTATTTATACTAATACTAATATTATAATTCCCTACAAAATCTTAGCACGTAATTTTATATAAATTAATATGATTTTCATTTTTAAAACAAAGTTATAGAATATCTTCAGTTTGCTAAATTTACAATTACTTATTACTTATTACCAAATAGAATTTAGATAGCACTATGCACTATTTTGTAATAAATTTAAATAATACTGTATATGTTTAAAGAATCTATACTAAATTCTGCAAATATATCCAAATATTAGTTCATTTATATTTTTAATATTAAATTTCTATACAATATTAATAATTTAGAAAAGATCTTTAAGTGTAAATTAATTATTTTATTCAATAGTAAACTCTTTTTTCATCTTTTGTTCCCCTTATAAAATTAATTCCCCAATATTATTTTAATTAAAGAATATTTGAAAATTTTATCCCTTGAAATAATATTTTAAAAATTAAATACTTTGTAATTTTCTAGAATTTCTCTTACGAATATTTTTTGCATTAATCCTTTCTTTTTCTTCTTGACAAATATAGTCCCAATCTTTTTTAGAAATTTGATTATTACAAGCCATATCTTTTAAAAGAAAACAAAAAATTCCACCCATTGTCTTTCTACGAGAACCATCAACTGTCCAAACTCCACCATTATTTTCTATCTTCATTGTCTGTTCAAAAATTTGTAAACAAACTTGAGGACCAAGTAATTTTACTGCTCTTGTAAGAAATCCTGTCTTAGGTTCCTGAAGTCCTGTAATAATAGTTTTAAGTACAATAGATTCCAAAGTGTCCAAATTCAGACATCCTGATTGTATATTCTTTGATGTAATTGGTGAAAGGAAATCTACCATTTCAATATGTCCTCTAATTTCTGCTAAAGATAAAGCTGTCATATCCCAACAATCCAATAAATCTACCAAACAACCAGCATTTATAAGTTCTTTTGCAATATCTACATGACCAGCTATTGCTGCAATATGTAAAGGAGCTCTTCCACTTTTATCTACAATCCTTACATCTGCTCCATTAGATATTAACCACTTAACATATAATAAATTCTTTCTAAAAGATGCATAATGTAATGGGGTTTTACCATCCTCATCTTGTTCATTAATTGATGATCCATATTTTATTAAAGTCTCTGTAATAGTTGAATTTCCCTTAATAGCTGCAAAATGTATTGCTTTACTACTAATAGGCCCACCCCTACAAGGTGCACATGTATGAGGTAATAAAAGATTAATATCTGCACCTGCTTCAAGTAAAATATTTACTATCTCTGGAAATTTTTTTGAAACTGCTATATGTAAAGGAGTCCAAAATTTTTGATCACGCATATTAACATCACATTTATATTTTAGTAATACTTTGACTATTGGTAACCAACCACAGGCAGCTGCATAATGTAATGCTGTACGTCCAACTTTGTCAATAAATAGGGTATTGGCTCCTTGGACTATACAGAACTCCAAAAGTTCAATATTTCCAAGAAAAGCAGCACGTAACATATGATTATTCCAATCAAGTATCCTATTTGTTTTGATTTCTATATTAGAATTCTTTGAATATAAATGAGATTGATTATTTTTATCATTTAATAAATTATGATCTAATATATTTTCATTATTTTTGTTATAAATAAAATTAGATTCATAATTTTCAGATTCTGATTGTATTAATGTATTCTCCAAATCTTGAGTAGCCTTAATATCCAACTTTTTACCATTAAAACCAAATGTAAGTAATTCATTATCTGAAATATTCAAACATTGGTTAATAAACTGATAAATTTCATTATTTAATTCATCAAATTCTCCACCATAACTTGTAGTTTGTTTATTAATATTTCTAAAGTTAAGATTACAGCCATTTAGAGTACGTTTTCTAGCCATTTAGTCTACATTAATACAATTCCCCTTCTAAAGAAAGATCCAATAAATATTAATTTGCCTATAATAGTTAAAATAGGGATCTTTTTATTAAGGAAAAAAAAATTGGTACTATACATAGAGATTACTTTTATTTTTTACTGGAGGCAATTGTAAAATTGCGAGTTTATATTATCCCACACTATATTACCCGCTATTTCCCTTTTTTTAGTTAATACTTTAATATTTTATTAGTAAATATTTTGCGGTAATTTTTGGCGCTATTTTATTTTCTAGAGTTACACTTAATATTTTAGAGAATAAGAATTTCCTAAGTCTAATAAATTAATCATATTTTAATTTTTTTTTTTTGGAAAAAAAGAGAAAGAGAAAAAACTACAAATATTTTAAAACACTTCTTTATTTTTTAGATGTTACTTTAGATGTTCTTTTTTAAACCTAGTAATAGTAAATAGATATATTTTGTAATATAGTAGACTACTAATAGATATCTATTGAAAATAGTCAATTTTAACATAAAATTATTGTTAATAGTAAAAAAACTTATACAGAGAGATTATTATGTTCAATTTTATTAATAAAATTTTGTAATATTTTATTACTTTAATCTCATTACATTGTATTTATAGGCTAAGTGAAATTAATGTGTTCAGTAAAGTACATCTTTAATATTAAGATTAACTTTTATCTAAAAAAAGGCTTATGACCAATGTTTAATAGTGTTATTAGTTCATAACTAATAGATATAGGAATAAAGTATAAAATCCAAAGTACTTAATAGGCAATTTTTAATATTATGATCAATAAATAGATCCCATTATATTACTAAACTGTCATAAGATTAATATTGTAATCATTCATACTTTAATAAAATTAGCATATCTATTGTATTTTTTTTTATATACTATACTAAACAAAATAGAAAAGTATATATTTCTATATCACTAGTTCTACTATTATCCTACTCAAGAATTATAAAATTATCCCAATATAATTTAACTTTTAAAAAAAGAAAATTCGAAACATTAGAATTATCAAATTTTAAAAATAATGATAATATAATTAACTAAGAATGTATGTAAACTGATATTACTTTAGGGGATAAGGGGATAAGGGGA
>NW_027122886.1:44196-71166 GCF_001865355.1 Cryptosporidium andersoni
AAAAAAAAAAAAAAAAAGAAGCGGGATAACCTTTAGATACCCTTAGATGTCTTCGATTTATAAAAAAGAATATTTTTGATTTTAATAATTCTACTTTAATCTTATGCTCAGTATATAGTTATGGGTTTTACAATATATCCAAGATTAAGTTTATTTCTATTAGGTTTCCTATTCTTGTCTAAGTCAGATTATATTAACTCATTACATGTTGAATTTATTTGCCAATGCTATTGCTCTATATCAGAATATGACATATCATCTGGCACTCCTAAAGTTCAATCAGTTGAATTTCTTGCTGATGTAAGACCTATCATTCTTCCTGTATCTGGATCAAGAGGGGTTGCAGATATAACAAATTTACAATCTATGGTTAAAACTAGCTCGGGTCTTATAAAGGAGTATCGATTAGGTACAGTTGCTATATGGAACTCAGATTTTGATTTATCAACATTTAGTTCAATGGATCAACCCAATGATATGATTTCAATTTTTAATACACTTCCAATATTTGATGATATTTTTTTAAAAGTTAATAAGCTTAGTTCATCTTATTTAAATTCCGGTTCTAAACCAGCTATTATATTTCTTAAAGATTATATAGATGATGAAACTAAAATAGATAATTTAGAATATAACCCAAAATATCAGAAAAAATGCCAAAAACTTTGCGAACGTCCTAATTCTACTATACAACCATTATCATATTCGAAAGTAGAATATGTGGAATTGACACATGGAGGAAGGATATTTGATCAATATCCAGCAAAAAATAAGTATTTATATAGTAACCTGAATTTAGCTATTAAAGATAATTTAGATTTTGGTAAATGTAATCCTTCATATTTAGAAACAAAAGGAATCCCAACAAATTGGATTGATATTTATAATAATTTGAGATTAGAATTTGCAAGAAAACAAGCTGATGAAGAATTTGCAAGAATTTATCCAATATTGAGTATACCTGTACAAAAACCATTAATTGTTGAATTTACAGAATCTGCAAGAAATTCATTTGAAGAATCAGCTTATTCACGCTTAATAACATTTCAAAGATATATGTTATCATCTGGAGTAAAACCTATATCAGGTTTCCCTAATAATATAGCTGATTTCTTTGAACAACAAATTTCACCTTTATTTCAATTTCGTGCAGTTTTAAAGGCTGAAGATTCAAGATGGATTGTGAAGGAAATTTATAAAGGTAATCCGGGTGATTATGGTTTTAGTGCTGAATTTTTAAATATTTTTCTTAAAGAAGAAGAGATATTATCTATAGAATCTAGACAATCAGATATTTTGGAATCGTGGGCAAACTCTTTTTGGACAATTGATGGTACTAATAAATATACTGAACCTGCAGATCTTCCAATAATACAAGATGTTGAGAGATATTCTGATGAAAATAAACTAGAATCTTGGCTAAGAGCAAAAGAGAAACAAATTAGAGAATTTGAGGGTGATATACCTGTTTCATTATTACAAATATTCAAAGGATTTAAGACAATATCAAATACTCAAATACCTATAGCTATCTCAGGCCAATTTGTTGTTATTAATGAAGATAATGAGAATAAAAAACAAGAGAAAATACCAATAAAAGGAGTAGAAGAAATTCACATTGTATATTATGGTATGCTAACTCTTAATTGTTTTACTTCTATAAATTTAAATGAAAATAGTGATTTTCAATTTAATAACAAAATTGTATTTGCAACATTTCCAGATAAAGTATTTCTTCGAACTGATGTTTTAAATATTAAGGAAGTAAATATTCCAAATGAGATTAAACGTTGGCACACTATTGAACTAACTACAGAAGCATCTAATGGAATAGATCTTATATTGACTAGTTCAACACATCAATTTGCTCAATTATTAGCTAAAATAAATCCATCAATATATCTTGCTTTATTTAGAGATCTTAAACATATGTTTATGATATCTAATGAGTCTACATTTATGAAGAATGTGTGTACTATTCCTACTAACAAATCTCTTGTAGAATTAGTATATGAAGATGAGGAGTCTCTAATCAGATCCCCAGCAAAATTATTTAATATTAATTCATTTGGTCATATTTCTTTGGGATATGTAAAGTTCTCTGATTCAGATTATTTCAATTATTTGACAACATTATTTTCTAAATGTTTTGGTGTTGTACCACCTAATTCTAGAATTAGAATCAAAGAAGAATTCCAAAGAAAGATATTCACTTCTGATTTAGTTTGTGCAATTGATGATGATATTCAGAATTACCAGTTACAAGTATATTCACGCATTAATTACTAATCTATATTACAGCGTACATATTTGAATTTTAAGTTTTTATTTTTTTTTTATTCTTAATTTTTATTTGTCAACTAAATTTACTGTCTCCAAATCTATTATATTTTCCGTATTCTCATTTGATATTGATGATGCCTCAAAAGAGTTTACAGCAGTAGATGCTTGACTCATCAATATATGCTTTTGTAAATTATTAATATCCTTATTTATTTCACGAGGTCCTCTTATTGAACAATGTGTACGATCATTAGATGCATGGCTTAGCATTATTATTCCAATAATAACTGCAATAACACCAAGTATAAATCCAAGAGAATTTCTTGGTGTTTCCTGATATACAATAATGGCCCCTGTACTACCAACTGCTATTAATACAGAATTTACAACTGGTACAACAAAAGTTGCAGGATAACGTAATAAAGCCCAATTTAAATAAAATACTTGTATTATAGCCATTGAAATACATACAAAGATATTACCCACTAAATAAGGATTAAAATATTTAAACCATTCTCCACTTGCTGCAATTTCAATTAATAATATACCACCCTTAGCAGAAACACAGCATGCTGCACCAGCTAATCCTGAAACTGCTGTTATACAGAATCTTTGTAATTTAGTCCAAAAAATCAAAGGATTAATAGGTAATGATAAACATATACATATAGCTAGTGAAATTCCTAAAATTGCATTATAAGCTATGTATGCATCAGTTATAGAGAATTCATCAGTATTAATTTTTATATATTTTGCACCACAAAATAATGCAACTGTAATTCCCACTGAAATAATTCCAAATGCTACATAATCTATAATTCTAATATGTTCCCCAAGAATAAAATGTGCAAATACTAATGATAATATTATTTGAAGTCCTACAAATGGCATAATAACTGAAGCAGCAGTAAATGAATATGCAAATAGAGTTATTAAGGGATTTAAAATTATAGTTAGAGTCATTCCACATAGCCAGTAAGGTCGAAGTAGTAAAATTCTTCTTTCTGATTCCGGTAAACTTTCTTCATATACAAATGAATAACGTGTTAATATATCACCCATTGCTGCAGAAATTGCAGAACATATAGCTGAAAGTGCCCCTATATACCAGTAATTAACAAATATAGAGCTTAGAATTGTTGAAAGATCCATTTCTAATGGGTCACTAGGGTTTTCATTACTTATAAATACAATTTTATTATTATAGTACTATTTTTGTACTTTTTAAAGGAAAGAGTCAAAAATTCTCTGTTACTGTGTAATTGCACCATTTTCAGTACGCGGCTTAGAAGTGCATGCTCTATCTGAATTTTTAGTTATAATACAAATTATTAATAATATTAGCTAATCCTTTCTAGGAATAATTATCTATAATATTTTTGTAAATATTAATTTAGTTTAAAATAAGGAAAAATGATAAATATTAAAGATATATAATGTACTTTTTCTCTTTTGTTTTTGTTTTTTAGATTTAGTAGAATTAATTTAAAGTATTTTAGTATATATACAGTAAATTAGCTACAAACAAAATATAATATTGAACTTCAAATAAGCTTTATATATTCAAAAACCTAAAGTAGATTACCTTTTTTTTATTTCTTAAAGGAGATTGATAGTTTAAAACCTTTAACGTCTTAAAGTAAAGTATATTTCCTAATATACAAATAATATATTATTATAATTTTTTCATTTTCTAGTTTCATTTTTAGAATAGTTTTTTCTTATATTAGCAATATTTTTTAGCCAAAGCGCCAAGTTATTTTATAATCTATGCCCAGGCGCGTGCATGCAGAGATTTCTTGTGAATCTTTTTTTTTTCTTCCTTAGCCTTGTTCCGATTCTCTATAAAAAAATTTCTTTGTTTATTAGTATTGCTGAACTAAGTAACCTACATATATTATAGAGAATTTATTCCTGTGAGTATCTAAATCTCAACAGGTATTTTAAATATATCAAAAATGCCCTTCAACAGGAGTAAGTTAAATTTTCTGTTTATATATTAATATTAAAAACTGTATTCTATTAATGATTTTAGCTCAACGTGCTCCTGATAGTGGGGTAGCCACTGCGATAGCATCTGCAAATCAACATAAGAAGTTTAAGAGAATGTTGTTATTTGCTTTTCGTTCTCTCAGTGATTTCTGTGTACCTCCAACATTGCTATATAAAGAAAATTCCTTTGATGCAATGAATCGTGGTATCCTACCATTAATGGGTGATTCTCTTAAACAATTTCCAGACGATGAAGATATTTCTGTAAATTGCATGAGGATTCTATTTGGTATCTCTGAATTTATGAAGGAAGTTCAGGATAACGAAATAAATCAGATGTTCACTAAAGATGAAGGTCCAAATACAGTGATGACAGCAACTTTAGCACTTATAGAGTCTAGTGATTCATCTATAATTCATATTATATGTATTACACTAGAGAATTTATTTCGAATTGGAGTTATTAGTGCTGATTTAGTTGCATCATCTACTGTTAAGTTCTATGACAATAAGTATTTGTCAAGTACCGAATTGTCTGAATTAACTGGGTTACTAACTGTTGTTGCCAATACTGAGAATGGAGCTACAGCACTAGCAAACACTGGTATAGGTACAAAATCACTAAAATTTGCCCAGAATTGGTCAAAAACTGATAATAATTCAATTATCTTAATAGAGAATTGTCTGGAAATTGTTAAATTATGTGCAAGCTGTGGAGATATACCACCAGATGCATTAAAATCAGTAGTGTATATAGTTGATCAATATAGAAATCATCGCAGCATAACAGAAAAAGGAGGTTCATGTTTGGAAATTTTTATGAACTCACAGAAATTAATGGAATGTTTAGTTGTAATACGTTCACCTACTTCAGATATTACTCAAAAGGATGATGCCTTAACAATGTTATCAGCAATGGCTTATGTCTCATCTTTTGCAGATGAAATAACAAGACAAGGTGGTATTTCAATGGTAGTAGAGGCACTGAAACAAGGTATATCAGAGTTTCAACAGGGTGGTGATAGTGAACATTTAGCAAAATCAAGTCGAATATTGATTGGTTCTTTACGTGTTTTGGCACGTGTAGCATCAAATCCAGCAAGTATAGATGAGTTAGTTGGTGCAGATGGAATTTCTACAATTTGTAATGCATTTTCTATATGTACATCTAATTTAGAGATTGAGACTGCTGCTTGTCAATCTTTATATCCACTATTTATTAGAGAGACTACAGCTGTTTCAGCAGCACCTATTGTTGGTGATTTACTTCAGCTATTTTATTCTAATGTTGAAAATGATAAGGACTTTACTAAGTGTGCTGCTGATTTGTTATCTGTAGCATCACAGCATGCCTCACTTGCAGAAGCATTAATAAATGTTCAAGCAGTGGAAATTTTAGCAACTTGTTTAAATTATTATTGTGACGATGCATCATACCAATTTGCATCTCTGAGTGCTTTGAATAATCTTGCTCCATTTATTAAAACTTTAAAATCAATAACTGAATTTGGAGGTATTTCAGGTATTGAAAAATCAATCATGGCAAATATTAATGATGAGACTTTAGTAGTCACCGCAACTCAGTTGGTTGAAAAATTATCTACAATAACAGATAGTGCAACTTATTTAAACCAAGGAGAAATGGTAGATACTATTCTTGAAGCTATGCTTGTACATAAAAAAAATAATTATATTCAAGATGCAGGTCTTAATATTTTAGAGGTGATTGCTACTGAAAAAGATGTAAATCGCCATATTTCTAATCTCCCTAAAGTTGCCACTACAGATCCTAATGCTGCATATAAAGATCTTGCAGCAATCTCCGGTTTATGTAAAGTATCTTCATTAACACCATTATTTGCAACATTAAATATATCTGATGATATTTTGGAATATACAAGAAATTGGATCGCTGCAAAACCTTTTGATCAACAGGAGAAGTTAATTTCAGCAGCTTTTCAAACAAGTATTTTACGTTGTGAATCCTCATCTGAAGAATTAGGTCCAATAATTATTCAATTACTAGAGATTTCAGTTTTACCTCAGATGAAGATATTTGCAGAACATAATACTATTGATAACCCTGTTGTTGAAAATATGAAAGCTGTAAGAAATTTGGTATCTACAAATCGCATTGGTGACAAGAATTTAGTTGGTGTTGTGAATGCTCTTGTTAGTACTATTAGAAAATATATAGAGAATAGAGTTGTTCAATTACAGTGTATGAAGATATTTGCTTTAATTGCTGAATCTGAGACAGGTGCAAGATGTGAAGTAGATAATGGTGTTATAAAAGTTTGTTTGGCATTTCTACAAAGAACTAAGGTTCTTATTGAATTTCAAATTGCAGGTTTTACTTTGTTATCTCTTCTTGTGCGTTATTCTCCTGATGCAGTTGAAATAATGAGGAAATCTGGTGCTATTGAGATTGTACAGGGAGCAATGAGGTTGCACAACAAAAATTCTGAGCTACGTTTAATAATAGCACCATTAGCTCTTGCATTAGTTCCAATAGCAGAGATAAGAAGAATCATTTCTGAGAAGGTAGAGACTGCTAAGTTAGCCTTAAAGTCTGGTGATTTGAAAACTATTCTTGAGGCTTTAATAGCATGTAATGAGTTGTCTGTTACACCTGAAGGTGCAAAATTTGCTATATCAGAAGATTTCTCTCAATTATTACCAGAAATAGCTAATCTAGCTATAAGTAAATTTAGTAGTGAAACAGAAGTTGCTCAGTCTGTTCTTTCTGCCAGTTCAACTTTGGCTTCTCTTCTTTCAGTTCCAAGGGTAGGAAAGGTTGCTTTAGTAAAGAATAATGTTGTGCCTACACTAATAAGTATTTACAAGACAATGTCACAATGCACTTTAACAGAAGAGTTAGAGACTGGTTTAGTTGACAACTTAGTAGCATTGGCAACATTAGTCAAATTTGATATTAAAGCAGCTGAATTATCATTTGATGGAGGAGCTGTTCTTCTGATATGTACAAGTTTAGATAATTTCCAAAATAATGAAAGGATTTTGGGATCTGCATGTAGTGCTATTGCAGCCATGGCCACTACACCAAAACGTGTTCAAGCTTTACTTGCCGAACCATCTTTCAATAGCTTGTTGACAAAGTTAATACAAACAGTAAATGAAAGTACTAAGGCTGAAGTACGTATTCGTTGTCTTAATGCAATTAATGACCTTATTAGCAGTCATGATACATCACTTATACAACTTACTACAGATCTTGGAAGTATAATAGCAGCATTTGGAGTTATTGATAAATATCCTTCAGAAACAACTCAGATAAAACCAGCCTGTAGAGTTCTCAATTCAATAGGAAATTATGTTGATTTACGTGCATATTTTGAGCAAGACCTTCATAGATGTATTGAAATTGCATTGAGAGCATTAGAATTGCAGAAGAATGATGAGGAATGCGTAGAAGAATTATTAATTCTTATAAATAATTTGACTAACAGCTCAGATCATTCATTATTGAAAGATTGTGCTATTGTTGAAATTTTGCAAAATATCATGACATTACATAACAATAATCCAAATATAATAAGTAAATGTGGTGAGATATTGTCAAAATGTGGTGCTGATGAGGCAATAAAGACTCTAATGATTAGAATTGTGAACACTCAACAGGCACAAGGACCTGATTGGACACGAGAACTGGATCAGCTTTGTCGCCAATTATCTGTATTTGTTGCTGCTCAACCAGAAAATCCAGATGATGCACTACAGTATACAGAAGCATGTTTGCAATCATTAGTTGCTGCAATTGCAGCAGATCCAACAGATATTAGGCTACTTTCAAGCATTGCAATATTAACACAAAGAATAAGTGACCGTGGATTTGATAATTCTGAAGATTCATTTGGGGCATGGGCTGTTGCAAGTTCAGGCATGATGCAGCAAATAGGAGATATAATTGAAGATACATCAAGTAAAGCTCTCTCTGCAAAAAGATTTGTTACATCAAGTGTTCGTGTATTATCTGGTTGTGCAAACAATCCCTATACAAGGAATTATATTATTGAAAGATGCAATAAAGGTACATTTTTGACACATATTGATGAACTATCAACTAGATACCAAAGTGATCCAGAGGTATTAGCAACAATACTTGAATTTTTGAGAATTCTTGCAGATGATAAACAAGGTGCAGAATTAGTTGCAAAGATGAAGATGGGTAATGTCAACAATTTAATGGAAATTATAAGAAAACAACGCAAAAGTGATAATATTGTTTCTGAGGGACTAAATTTAGTAGGAAATTTAATTGTCAATGCAAATGCTGATTCTTCTGCCATATCATCCATAAATGGATTACATGAAGCTGAAGGATTTATTGAAGGGTCATCGAAGCCAGATATTAGAGAAATTGCTTTATGTAACCTTGTATCTAAACTTCTACAGTCTGGCAATCAAATATCTGACAAAGGATTTTTAAGTCGCCAAATGCGTCGCTATAAAGCTTTTGATGAGGATCAAGGTATCCCAGAAATTCGTCGTCAAAATGTAGTTGTTGCATTGGCAAAATTGATGAGTACTTCAATAACTAATGATCCTCAGCAAGATGCATCAAAATCAGATATTACCTCTGAAATTATTTCAATGCTTCAGACATATCCTAATTCGGGAGAAGTTGTTCGCGAAATAGAAGGAGTACTTCAAAAATTAGTACAAGTAGATGAAAATGCTGCATCTATTACATTAAATTCTATAATGCCAATACTTTCAACAAATTGTTCACAAGTGATATCATCGGATCCATATGCAGCAGATTCTACAGCAGACCTTCTTTTAACACTTGCTCAATTGCAAGGAGTTGGTTCTCAGATGGAAAAACAACAGGAAGTTGAAGATCTTCTTAATTATATAACCCAATTGGGAGATTACTACGGAGATGAGTTTGGTCAACAGCTTAAGGATAAAGTTGAAGCTGTCAGAAATGCTATAGCAGCAGACATCCCTCTTGAATTATCACTTAAAATTATTTATGAAGTATTCCAAAAGAGAATATCTGAAGAGCAAACTTTAAATTATACTGAGTCTGCTCTCATACAGGAGAAAATTGAATATCTTAATAATAGAATGTGTGAATTAGTTTCTACTTCTATGGATGATGCTTTAGCTTCTGATTTCTTATATGGATGTATGGCAGTACATCTAATCTCCAATATTCGTGAGGATATCGAGTTCTTAGTAGAAAATCAGTGGCCAAAAACAATGTTATTAAGCATACCAACCCAAAGAGAAGATGTCCAACAAAGTCTTATTAATGCACTTGGTGAGGTTTCAAAGACAGATAAGGCTGCAATTCAATGTGCAACTACTCCAGGAGCAGCAAAACTTATTACAGATTTATTAGAAAAAGTTCATTCTAATACTTCAGTTTCTGTAAATGAGAAAAGTGAACTCATGACTCCCAGGATATTTTTAGTAGAGAAAATAGCAATAAATCGTCAAATTTTTGTAGGAACTAATATGCTAACAGTATTATTATCTATCTGGGATGATTACGATAAGAAGTTATATTCAATCGAAGTATTAAGGCATGTACTCCGTGCCTTGAGAAGAACTATATCTGATGATTCTGTAGCTACCTTACTCAAAGCTGATGTATTGAAGAGGCTTATAGCAATTGTGAAAGCTAAAAAGGATATTGTAATTTTACCAGATGTATTATATTTACTTGGTTCACTTGCTATAATACCTGATATTAAGACTCAAATTGGGGCTAATAATGGAATAGAAGCAATATGTGATTTATTAAAGGTATCTCAAAAGATGCAAGCTGATCAAATAGCACCTACTGTTACTAATGGGTGTCTATCATTAGCCAATATTACTATTCAACATACAACAAATAAACAACATTTTTCCAAATCTAAAGGACCCGATATTATTAAAGGTTTGTATTTGACATTTTTAGAATATTGGGATGTTATAAATGCCCTTGGTATGCTTATTGTAAATTTAGGATATAAGAGGGATGAAACAAAAAAAGAATTAGGAGTAGCAGGAATTCCAGGAGCAATTATCCAATTTTTAAACAACTATCAAGGTCAATTAGATAAGTCTGCAATTAGGGCATTTGTATCATCCTTAAAAGCAGTAGGTAATTTGTGTATCTATACCCCTAATATATCTATTTTTGCATCAGGACATATAGAAAATGTTTTCAAGCACTTAATTGAAGTGTCAACCAATTTACCTAAGGAAACTGTCGAGATGGAACTCCGTACATTATGTAATATAACATCAGAAAATGATCCTAATCAACTTCAAGCATTTGGTATTCTTTTAGATCCACTTGTCAAGGTTATTCAAGAAACTTCAGCTGATAATTCTGATATTCAACGTCTTTGTTTTGATGTTCTTTCTATGTTATGCAGAAGTGAAACTAATTCAAAACAATTTTATTCAATTGGAGGTATTGATACAACCATAAAATGTTTGATTAAGAATGACTATGATGTTGCACTAATGACATCGGCAATTCACCTTTTAATATATCAAACATCAGTTGCAGAACAGTTGGATCACCTTATTTCAGCAGGTATATTCCGTGTTATAGTAAATATAATAGAGAGTGATCAAGATGGTAGTACTGATCTTAAGATAGTATCTTTCCGTCTTTTACGTAGATGTATTGCTGCACCAGAAAATGCTTTAGATTTTATTAGTGCTGGTGGAGCTCAATCTGTATGCCAATCAATAAAGAATTGTTCTGGCCAATCTATAATCTTAGTTGAGGCTATTAGAGTACTTTTAGGACTGCTATACTGCGGTAGTCCTGATCCGTCATATAGTGCACCAGATGCTCCACGTGGGTATCAAGTTTGTCAGATGGATGTAAATGATTGTAATGGAGTTATTGCATCAATAAATAAGGCAATTCAAAGTGAGTCGAATGAAAGACATTTAAGACTTATGAGAGTAGGTTTTGGACTTATGACATATTTCCTATCAGAAAATATGTGTATTGAGTCAGTAGCAACAAGTGAAAATATTGCAACTATAACAAAAGTAATAGATATGTTTTCATCGGATAGTGACATTGTTGTAGTAGCATGTGAAATATTTACTTATCTATCAAAATATGCCCCAGATATAGTTCCTGGACTTTTTAACACAAATTTACAATCTGTAATAGAAGCTTCAGCTCAAAAAATGAAGGGAGAACAAAAAAACTTTGTTACAAATGTTAGTACTGCTCTAGGAACAAGTAATACGTCATCTCTAGCTATATTAGCTCCAACATTTGACTTTGCAATTACACATTGGGATGAAGAACCATATCCAAATGGTGTGCAAGATTTACCAAAGGAAATTAAGGATATATTACGTAATGGTGGACGGTTAAAGATAGTTTTAGATGGTAAAGTTAGGGATGAATTCAAGTGGAGAGCTTCTCAAGATTTGTATAAATTGGAGTGGAAAGTTGGAGCTAAAGAAACTGAGTATAACCAGTCATTACCTATTGTTAAGATTAGGAACATTTGGAAAGGGCTTCAGAGTACTATTTTAAAAGCTGCAAACATGGTAGAACCAAGAAAAGTAACTAGCTCTGTATGCTTTGTAATAGTTGGACCACCTACAGAAGATCAACCTCAAGGTATAGAGTTGTCATTAAAAGCAAAGTCTAAAGGTGAAAGAGATGCACTCATTGAAAATCTTGTAATGTGGAGAGAAGCTTCTTCCTATCGCTAAATGTCAAGTATCTATTAGTGAAATTACTTGTGAATAGTAAAATATTAGTAATGTTAGATTGTGACTGAGTGAATTTAAAGTTGAAATCCTCAAAAGTTGAAAAAAAGAGTGAGAAAAAAGATAATGCCCTAAGCATATTCACTAATAATTACAATTAATCTGAATCTACATTAGAAACATTCCGAATATTTTCAGATGATCTTCTATTAATAAAATCAGTTGATTCTAAAAATCTTTGTGCACAGCTCCAAAGACAAGCTTGTTCTTTTTGAGATAGTGACTTTCCCACGTTAGGTACACAATATTTAAAACACTTAGATGTCATCTTCACCACTGTTTTTTGAGACTCAATAATTTTCTGGAGCACTTGTAATTTCTCTAAAGCTTGAATTGATGATTCTGAATTCTCATTCATCTGAAAGTTTAACTTGAAAAATTAACTTCAACTTCCCAGTAGTAAACATAGCGCTATAAGACTAATATAAAGCAATTAGTATAAAAATAATCAAATTCCATAATAAAATTGTATTATTACTTGCAAATACTATAATTAATAAATTTAAATTTTATTTAATTATTGAAGAGTATTCTTATTCTTGTAACTCCAGTTCTTCCATCTCATTTTGAGGGGCAGGATAATAATAATAATAATATCCACCACCTGGAGCAATTGAATAGGGATAAGTATATGGATTATCAACTATTGTAAATGGAGAATATTCAGGTGTAGCTTGCAATCCAGGTGGTCGTGGATGTGTTGCTTCTGGATTAAACATGTTATTATTCATAGCTGTATCAATATTTCCTCCATATCCACTGTGAAAATAGGGTTCTGTTCCTAGTAATGGGAAACCATATCCAAAAAATGGACGATAATAATATGGGTATGTAACTCCCATTTCACCACATCCATATTTACAAACTGCTGCCATATATGCACTTTGCGTTTTTAGAGAGTGATATGATGAAGATTTGTGTGAATTACTAGATATTAATTGTCGTACTTGTATATCTTTATTATTATCTCCTTTATCCTTATTATTTAGCTCATTATTTTCTGTTGGAAATGTAATTGTATGAAGTAATGTTCCACTTTTTTCATATAATAATGCCTTGTCCTTTCCCAAAATTAAGGATTTTCCACCAGTTAAATTTAACTTCAAATTAATAGAAGATGAACTATTAATGTTAGATCCATATTCTTCTAAAGGGACTTCTCTAGATGCTGATTCTATATGAAAAAGGTATTGTACTTTTTTAGAATTATTTGATGAGTTATTTCTATCTAGAATTTCCAAAACAATTGCATCTACATTTTCAATAGATTCTAATGGTGCACTATATAACAAGTGAAGTGGAAGTATACTAGGTGATTTCTTTATATTCATTGGTATATTGGACATTGAATCTGGATAATATCTTAATCTCCCATTATTATTTGCCCTATTTTTAGTTTGGAAAGAATTACCATTATAGCTAGTTGAATTCATACTACCAAATGAAATGACGGTGAATACTACAAGACCCATTAGAATTATATTAATTATAACTACTATAGTCAATGTGATGTGCACATAATATTTATTATATCTTATTTTACTTTTTCCATATTTATCCTCTTCTTTCTTAAGATAATTTGTAGGTTTCATATTGTTGAAAGACTCACAATCAGGAGTGTAATCATTAGCTGTACTGTGGCTAACTATTTCAGTGCAAAATTTCCTATTCTCCATATTCAAAGACTTTATACCCAGTAATATTTTAGGTCTGAAGCTGAATAAACCCATTATATATACATGCAATGCATGCAATACATGCATGAATTACCATAAAATTATTTATATTTACAAAATCAATAAGTATAAGAAAAAAAAAGTGAATACAGACTTTGGATTAGTTATTTAATTTACTTGTACTATATAATAGTATCCTTATAAGATTTATAAATTTCACAAACTTTAAGAAGAAAAAGTTCAGAAATTTTCTTACTCTAAAACTTTAATTAAGATGGAAATATCAAGAAAAAAATTACATTATCAACTAAACATACTACTTCCCTAAATATTTAAAGTAAAAATTACAAATTAAAGTACTTTGGTTAAGATATATTAATTAGCTACAATTGGTGAAAAGAGCTATATATTATACATTATTAGTACAAACCAAAAAAGATATTGAATAAATTAACATATTTAAAATATTAGTAATAAGATATAAAAATTATTGAAATTATTTATTTATATTTAATCTTTGTTAAAAATAAAAAAAAAAAAAGTATGAAATGGGTGCTTAGAATAGTGTGCATTATTTTTGTGTGCATTTACGTATAAGAAAAACAAAGGAGTACCGAATTTATTTAAATATTAGAAATTAATGAGATCTAAATAATGAGTAAAAAGATTTATTAGCTTATAAGTTATATCATAAAATAAAATGGCTATTGAACCATCTTTTTCTAGAATCATACAGAAAGATGATTGGCCAAAAAAGTATGATTTTAAGGAAGAAGTTTTACCATTATATAAATGTATAAACTCATCAATTAACTATAGAAATAAGACAAGTGATGTAGAAAGAAGTGATAATTTAAATATATATGATAAGTATATAGACTTTGAGACCTTTATACATATTTATTCAAAGCTTATGTTAATTCTAGTCAAAACTGAGAGTGGATATTGTTGTAATCTTGACATAAAAGATGAATTAATGGAGATAAAGAAAATAAGAAATTTTAGTAGAAAATTAGAAAGTAATATATATCAAATGCTCGATAATTCTAACGGTATATCTATTTCTAAATCTAATAGAGAGAAATATGCTATAAATAATATGAATATAGAAAAATCTATAAATGTTGAGACTATAATGAGTAGATTAGATTCACTTAGTAAGTCTGTAGAAATTCTGACGTGTAAAGTGGAGAATTATTTCTTAAATGAGACAGAATCCCAGATAAATAATAATGAAACTAATGAAGATTTTATGGTTGATGAATTAAATTTATCAGACATGAATTGTAATTACACTAAAGATATAAATAATCCGTATAATTTAAGTTTATCAGCAGAATTAAATACTAAATTAGATGACTATATAGATAAGATGGGAGAAATATTGAATTTTTTGTTAGCAAATTATCCTAAATCACTAGATATTAAGTACGACTTGATTGGAGATATGAAAGGTAGAAATTCAGATAATGGGATTCAATATAATGTAAATTTAGATAATGAATCAGAAGAATCTAAAAATATCAATAGTTCAGAAGTTGATAATAAAAAGAGTTTAGAAGTCCCTGAGGACTTGGATAAGAAATTGTCTGGTGGTAATATAAAAGATAGTGTGTTAGCAGATAAAAGGGTCCAGATACTTCAACATCGTCGTACACATGCATCTATAGTAGGAAGTAATATGGCCCCAATAATTACAGCAATAAGTGATTTTTCTCCAGCACCACGTAGACATAATCGGTCACAAACAGTTAATAATACATATTTAGATAATTATTATATAAATAATGAACATTTATTAAATATAAGGGGTCATACTGATAGAATAGCTACTCCGAGATTAACAGACTTTTCAGTTATAAATAATCTTAATGAAAAGTCTAAAAGCTGTTGGATTTCCCCTTCTAAAGGTCAAGAAGGAAGATGTCATATTCTGAACTTACCGGAAAATGATATGAATAGTTACAAGAAAACACAAAAATAGATTTTCAAATAAATGAAATCAATACTTTTTATTAATTTCTATTTAGATTATCTAGAAACCTATTAAGTCCAATTCTTTGTCAAGATCTTCATGGTTAATTAGATCAATGGGACATTGATAAGTTAAACTAACTGAATTTGGATTTTCTATTTGACCACTTGATATATTATATTTGTCAACACAATTCATAAGTAAGAATTCTCTAATTATTGAGAGAAAAGATGGGCCAAATCTTTCAAGTTTTTGCTTAGCACCCCATCCAGGGAGAATAGAGAGTTTATCTATGCTTGTCGGTAAGTAATTTATTAGATTATCAATTGCTTCTTTTGATGCAATTGACGATGTATTTGAAATCCCATATGAATTTGCTAAATTTCTCCTTAATATCATTAGTTTACTTCTCAAATCTTTGAGGGATATTTCTGAAAATATGTCACAATTAGGTAAAGTATCACTTTGGAATTGGGATATATTAAATATAGAGAGGTTTCCAATAGATTCATTCTCAGTATTATGTGTAACATTTTCACATTCAATAGATGATGAAATCTGACGTCTTTTAGTTGAACTCCCTGAGACTCTACTATTAACTCTTTTTGATGCCAATCTAATAGTACTTTGTTCTGAGGTCATTGTTCTGCCACTATTTTTAAAAGAAAAATTAGATAGACTACTTATGTTTAGATTATCAACTTTAGTACAATTTCTTGCTTTTATGTTGTCTAATAATGGAGTTGGGTAAGTTGTTTCTAAGGTAATTGAAATTGAATTAAATTGTGGACTTTTTCCTAGTTCAAATATTTCGTTAGCTAAAGGACCTAATTGTAAATTAGCTACTATAACACCACTATTAAATTGAATTACTCTTTCAGACAAAAACTGATTAATAACCATCATGTGAATAAGACGCTGAACATTCCCTACTTTCCATATTTCATTTTCATTAAGAATACCATAACATCCTCTTAAATACTCATCATTAAATTTACCCTTTTTTTTTTTCCCCTTCAAAATATCAATTAAGGAAGAAATTGTTAAGAAACCATTGTTTTTTGGTCTTTGTCTAGAATATTCATAAAAATACTTTATAGATGTTATTATACATTCAACAATTCCCCTCACTTCAATATTTATTGGTTGTTCAATTTTCAATCTGCGGCAGTTATCACACTGAACTCTACATAAACCACCGAAAATTTCTCCAAAATGTCGAAGTATAATTGATCTTCTACATTCATATTGTTCTTCACAGTATTTTATAATACCTAATAGAGCATGTAATGAATTATCACCTCTATTTTTTGAATCACTACGTCTATACTTCTTATTAGAGTTCTCGATATTAATATCTGTAAGTGCTTGTAGTCTTACAACATCCTTATAAGAATAATATAAAATACATAAAGACTCCATACCATCTCTTCCAGCACGTCCACTTTCCTGATAATAATTTTCTAGTGATTTCGGCATTGAAAGGTGAATCACCAAACGTACATCTTTTTTGTTAATTCCCATTCCAAATGCAACAGTTGCAACCATCACCTGTTTTTCATCACTCATCCATTGTTTTTGGGCAATATTACGTTTTTCATCTTTCATAGATCCATGATAATAAGTAGCGGAAATCCCATTTTTGATTAATTCTTTGCAAATATCTTCACATTCACTACGACTGAGGCAATAAATTATACAAGTTGAATGACTAAACTTTGAAATTATTTCAGTCACTTCTTTGACTAATTTTGCCTTATTGCCGATTTTTGGTCTAACCTCATAACGAAGATTAGGACGATCAAATGATAATGCAAAAACCACAGGATTCACCATATTTAATTGACGTATAACATCTGCTAAAATATCACGAGTTGCAGTTGCTGTAAGTGCAACAATTGGAACATTGGGAAATTCTTCCCTAAGTCTACATAATTGTATGTAATCTGGTCTAAAGTCAAACCCCCATTGACACACACAATGAGCTTCATCAATCACAAATCTAAGTAATCGTGATTGATTATTCAAAGTATGAAGTATAGAAAATAGTACCTCAGAATGTTTTAGCTTTTCAGGAGTAACAAATAGGAATTGAGGACATGTTTGTGGATCTCCATTACGTAAGCTAATATATATTGCATTAATAACTTCCTTATTCTGACTGCTATTCAGTCCTGCACATTTAATCCCAAGTAAATTCAGTTGTTCAATTTGATCCACCATTAATGCTAGCAAGGGCATTACTACTACTGTAACACTCCCGTGTGGATTTTGAGGGATTAAACCTGGAAGTTGAAAACATAGTGATTTTCCACCACCTGTTGGCATCATTACAAAAACATCTCTTTGGCTTATTATTGCATTCATTATTTCTCTTTGATTTTCTCTAAAAGATCTATTGCCAAAAATTTTCTCATTTATCCTATATAAATCCGAGTTCCAATCAAATTCATTACTTTTCCAGTCCTTATCATCACTGTTTACCTGTATACAGCTAGTATGTCTATTCTCTATAAAGCTTGATATGTCCCTTATTTCAAAGTTATCTTGTCGTCCTGACATCTTATTATTTGAATTATTTGAATTTGTTACATATTTCTCTAGCTCAAGTCCTCTATTTGTATTTGATTTCCTTAAATTTAAACTAGTACTTTCATTAATAGAACAAGATTTGCTCCTACTTTTTTTTTGAGGTATTCCTGCAGAATTTTGTGAATCAATATTTATAGTACCTTTATAAGTACTATGTATTGTTTTGCCATATTTAATTGAGATTTTTTTCTTAGATAGAGATTCGATAATTGCTGATAAGCTCTTAGATCCCTTGATTACAGTGCCTATATTATGATATGTTTGTTCACAGGTTCTGATTGATATATTTTCATCTTCTTCTAAATTAGATTTCAAGGGTTCCACACTTTCTTCTAAGCACTCATTAAACGCAGATATCGAAGAACTATGTAACCATTGTAAATGGGTATCGATATTATTAAGAGCCGAATTTTTACTTTGTTCTACTTTATTATTAGAGGATCTAGATGGCATAGACATATCACTACCTTATAAAACCATCAATATTAACGAGTTTGTTAGTAAATACTCTAAAGGTATTCATAATTTTGTGTAATTTGGATCCAATTATAAAATAGCTTGCATCATGTATAAAAAGTGGGGTAGAATTGGGCGGGCAAAATAGAACCCTACTTTATTTTATTGCCTAAAAGAGTTCACTATTTACAATGGAACAAAGTACTGATAGATCGTCAGTAATTGGGTTTACAAATGAAACTAAGCCTGCAGCACTCCAATGTTTTAAGCAACATCTTAAAAGATGGGGTAGACCTTCAATTATATCTAATACAAGTTCTGGGTCATATGAATTAGATAAATCTCTAACATCTCAAAATATTGATATGTGTATAGTGGATGTTAGATATTATAATGGAAAGATGCCTGCTACAAGCTCGCCATTATATAATCAGTACCCATATAAATTACCTACAATGAGGAAACGATGTTCAAGTGAAACAAGTACACGGGCTGTAGAAGATTGTGAAGATAATATAAATGAACAAGATAAAAATACCAATATTACAGATAGTGGAGTAGCATGTGATGTTCCTATTGTCCAACTTTTTTGTATAACTAAATCAGGTTATAGTATATTAGTCAATGTACATGGATTTTTCCCTTATATATATTGCGAAGTGTCAAATAAATCTAATCCTAAACCATCAGCAATTTTGAAGTCTATAGAACAACAATTAGGTAACTACTCTGAATATCAATCACGAGTTTTAGATGTTGAAATTTCAGAATTTGAATCAATAATGTATTTCAAGAAGAGTAAGGAATATTCTAATGATGGTATATCTTATAGTCCTTCACTATTTTATAAAATAACAATGCTACTACCTAAGATGATCCCTACTTGTCGTTCATTAATAGAAAATGGTAATATAGATTGTATTCCAATGGCTTATGAAGCGAATATCCCATTTATTCTTCGATTCTTGATTGATAAGAATATTAGTACTGGTTCATGGATTTCTTTAGATAAAAGTAAAGTATTTTTACGAAATTCAAATATGAATAAAATAAATGACTTAACTAAAGAAATATATAATATGAGTGACCAACTAAGTATTAGTACAGTTCAAATTGAATTTGATGTATTTCCCGACTGCATTAATGTTTATTCAAGCTCAGGAGAATGGTTAACTCCACCTCCTGTTCGCATTTTGTCATTTGATATTGAATGTGTAAAAAATATAGGAACTGGATTTCCTGAGCCAGAAAAAGATCCTGTTATTCAAATTTCATCTATTGTGACATATTTAGATTCTGAAGAGCCTATTTGCAATATAATATTTACTCTGAAAGAGTGTGCAGCTGTTGCAGGTGCTTTTGTATTATGGTTCGATAATGAACAAGATTTACTACTTGCATGGAGAGAATTTGTAATATCTATTGATCCAGATATATTAACTGGATATAATTGTATTAATTTTGATATGTTTTATCTTTTTGAACGAGCCAAAATATTTGATTTAAAAAACTTTTTTTACCTATCGAGAATTACAAATATAAAGAGTGTGATAAAGTCTACTAGATTTTCTTCAAAAGCATTTGGTATTCATGATAGTAAATCGTTTAATATTGAAGGTAGAATATTCTGGGATTTATTAGAGAGTATCAGACGTGAATATAAACTTAAAAGTTACACATTGAACTATGTGTCAACAACTTTTTTAAAAGAACAGAAAGAAGATGTTCATTATTCAATGATTCATAGTTTACAAGAGGGTACACCAGAGACAAGAAAAAGAATTGCAGTATACTGTCTTAAAGATTCACTATTACCATTAAGGCTAATAAAGCATTTGAAGTTATTTCCAAATATTATAGAAATGGCAAGAGTTACAGGAACAACTTTTGATATACTACTAAGTAGAGGTCAACAAATTAAAGTTACTAGTCAAATTTTACGTAAATGTAAATCACTTAACTTTATAATGCCAACCCTAAAACGGAATGGTGAAAGTGTTGAGGATCAATATGAGGGAGCAACAGTTCTAGAACCAATTAAGGGTTTTTATAAAGATCCTATTTCAACACTAGACTTTGCTTCTTTATATCCATCAATTATGATTGCTCATAACATATGTTATTCAACACTTGTACCTAGTAATGATGCTGATCATTTATCTGATAACTTTAAGAGAAAATCTCCAGCTGGTCACACATTTGTCTTGTCATCAGTTAGAAAAGGGATTCTCCCCCTAATTGTTGAAGAGCTTATTTTAGCGAGAAAAAAAGCTAAAGAAGAGATGTCTGTGACAAAGGATCCTGTACTTTTATCAATACTGGATGGCAGACAACTTGCATTAAAAATGTCTGCAAATAGTGTGTATGGATATACTGGTACAACAACTGGTGGTCAGCTTCCTTGTCTTGAGATTTCAACCAGTATTACATCTTATGGACGCTCAATGATTGACTTTACAAAGATGGAAGTAGAGAAAAGATATAATATTGCAAATGGATATAAACACAATGCTACTGTCATATATGGTGATACTGATAGTGTAATGGTTCAGTTTGGAACAAGTGACATTTCAGAAGCTATGGATTTGGGCTTAAAAGCTGCAACTGAAATTAGTGATATGTTCTTGTCGCCAATAAGACTAGAGTTTGAGAAGGTCTATTGTCCCTTTTTACTCATGAACAAGAAGAGATATGCTGGGGTTTTATATAAGAATTCAGAAACTTATGAAAAAATTGATTGCAAAGGAATTGAAACTGTTAGACGAGATAATTGCTTATTAGTTCAACAAGTTGTTGATATTGTATTAAAAAAAATTCTTGTAAACAAAGATGTTGAAGGTGCTAAGGAATATACGCGGAATATTATTGCTGATCTTCTTAGAAATAAAGTAGATCTATCTTTATTAGTGGTAAGCAAAAGTTTAGGAAAAGATGATTATACAGCAAAATTAGCCCATGTTGAGTTAGCTAAGAAACTCAGACAAAGAGATCCCGGTTCTGCTCCAAATGTAGGTGATCGTGTTTCATATATAATAATTCGTGGATCTAAGGGGCAACCTCAATATGATAGAGCTGAAGATCCTCTTTATGTCCTTGAAAAAAACTTGGCTATTGATACACAACATTATGTTGATACTATTAAAGCTTCTTTAATTCGTATATTTGAAGGTGTTATGAAGGATCCTGAAAAGTTATTTGTGGGAAGTCATACAAGATCTGTGACATTACTAAGTTCGACAAATAGTGCACTCTCTAGTTTCGTTAAGAAAAGTCTGCAATGTTTAAATTGTAAAACTTCCATAAAAGAGGGTGCTTTGTGTAAAGGTTGTATACAAATAGAAAATCAAGTTAGTGCCTCTCTTATATGTAAATTGCGTGAATTTAGAGAAAAAGAAGTAGAGTACAATGCATTATGGACTCAATGTCAAAGATGTCAATCAAGTCTATTCCAAGACATAATTTGTACTTCAAGAGATTGTCCAATATTTTATAAAAGAACTAAAGTAAAAAAAGATATAGCAACAATTGGTGAACAATTAGATAGATTCAAAATAGATTGGTAAAATCGGTATATGTTGATATCTAATAACTTCTACCAAAAATTGTAAAACTCTTAGCAAACTTCTTACAAAAAAAGCACTTTGCATTCTCTTCCAATAATGGTTGCTCAAGTGGAATACATAAAGACTTCATTGCACCTGTCAAACCTGATGAGTCTGTAGAGTTTTGATTATTCATCTGCATACTTACACTTGTTGTCTCCTTCTTAATATCTTCTTCACATTCCACAGACTCACACCATGGTGCAAGTACAAGTTTCTTCTTGTTTAATAAAGGTATAACTTCATTAAAACTTTTTACTTGTACAATAGATGAATAAAACTTCTCTTTTGCTGAATTATACAATCTTTTCTGTAAGTCTTCTAGTAATTCAGGTATTTCTTTTTGAAGACAACTAATAGGTATATCCTTCTTTTCCCTATTATCTCTTATAACAATACGTACACTCTTTGACTCAATGTCTTTTGGTCCAATTTCGGCCCTAATACAAACCCCCTTTACTTCCCAATGATTATATTTCCATCCAGGGGTATAATTTGGACGATCATCAATATGTACCCTAATCCCTTCTTCCTTAAGTAATTTTGCCACTTCTTCACACATAATCTTTTGTTCTTCTGTTATTGAACTCTTGAATACTATTGGAATTATGACTACCTGAATTGGAGCAACTTTTGGAGGTAGAATAATACCATTATTATCACCATGAGTCATTACCATAATTCCAATAGACCTTGTTGTTAAACCCCAAGATGTTTGATGTACAAATTGTTTCGTACCTTTTTCATCCTCAAATTCAATTCCAAACATACTACTAAAATTCTGTCCAAGATTATGAGATGTAGCAGCTTGAATAGCTCTTCCATTTTCAGGAATAAATCCTTCAATTGTCATAGTCTCATTAGCACCAGCAAATTTTTCAGATTCTGACTTAATTCCCTTAATTATAGGGACTGCTAATAAATCTTGATATATATCAGCATAATCATCAAGAATAGTCCTTACCATCTCTGTAGCTTCTTCATTAGTAGCATGTGCTGTATGACCTTCTTGCCATAAAAATTCTCTAGTTCTAATAAATGGAGTAGGTTGTTTAAATTCCCAACGTACAGCAGATGTCCATTGATTTAATTTCAGTGGTAAATCTCTATGAGAACGTATCCACTTTGCATAATGAGGATATATTATGGTTTCAGATGTAGGTCTTATTGCAATTGGTTCTGCAAGATCTGATTCACCAGATCTTGTTACCCAGGCTACTTCTGGTGAAAAACCTCTCACATGATTTTTCTCTGTTTCTAACCTCTGTTTTGTTACAAATATAGGAAAGTATGAATTTTGAACACCATAATTTTTAATCTTATTGTCAAATTTAGATTTTATTGTTTCCCAAATAAAGTAACTCCATGGTCTTAAAATGTAACAGCCTGATACATCATAATAATCAACCATCTCAGATCTTAAAATTACTTGTGAATACCATTCTGCAAAACAAGTTTCTTTATTAGCAGTTATTCCAAGTAAATTTTCTCCAGATTGTGGTGATACAATCTTTTGAGGTATAGTCTCTTTATTCATTATATTATTTTCAACATTAAACCAATTTACACTCTTTCCACATGACTCAACAAACTTAACTAAATCATCAGTGGATATTGAAAAGCTCTCAGTATTTGTTAGTGGATGTACAAAAACCTTGCTCCCTCTTAATTTTTCATCAAAAAAAACTTCTACATTTGCACAATTCTTATTAGATAAAGCTAAAGGTGTTACACTACCAGGAAATACCCCCAATTTAGAATATAAAATATTTTCATCTGCAAAACGTAAACTTCCTGATGAGCAACCGAGAATTGGACCTAAGTTCTTCATTTTAGTATTAGTATCATTATGAGCTGTTATAAGATATAAAATATCTTTATTCTTTGGTTTTAATACTAAATTTTTTGCAAATAAAGTATTTGTCTCTTCAGCTTCTTTCCTAAGTGTATTAATCATAGTCTCCATATTGGGGGTTGCAACGTGTTTAAATGCATCATAGTTTATTGATAATCCTTTTAACCTTATAGTTAACTCGTTGTAATTTATCTCAAACATATACTTCAAAATATATTAATTATCTAATAAGTGTCAAATTATTCTTCTTAAAAAGTACCGATATGTAGCTATATATTCTATATATTCTTCGTAACACGGTACCCGTGTAATATAATCTATCACAGCTCATACCCCGCTCCTTATTCATAATAATGTAATTTACTATATAGAGTTAAACAGTTGAAATAATCACAATCTATACTTAAGATTTCTAGATTTAATACATATACATATTAATATTCAGCTTAGTAGATTCTGTATATTATCCCAACTAGTCAATCTTATTATTGTTATACAAACTATGTAATGCAATTATTATCTACAAATATTCTGATTTCTGGTTTATTAATATTAACCTTAATTTAATAATAAATTTTGAAATTATATTATTAATAGTACCATTTATGTGTTTGTAATTATTATCTATTGATTATTTCGTTATTATCTCTGATTATAATTGGGATAGTTATTAAATTAGATAAAATTGAACTCTAATTTATTATAAAGTAATGTTTAATATTATATATATAGATTTATTTTATAACAATTATATACATAAAATCTATAAGATCTTAAATTTAAGTAGTTATAATTAGATCTTTTATTGAATACTCATTATTTATAGATATTTTAACTATTAACTGATTATTTTACAATATAGATAATGATATAAACTATTATTTAAAGAAATTACTTAATTACAATATGAAATATAGATATATAATAGTTAATATTATAAGAATAACTACTTGCTTAAATTAGTGTTAAAATTTTATATATATAATATTGTCATTTAAGTTAGTGAATTACATTTTCTTTTTTAAAGAAGTTCTATAATGGGTTTTATTTCTTATTTTGTAAAAGTTAATATAAATTTAATAAGAACAATAAGTATTATGAAACATTTGGAATTTATTTTGTGACCTATATATCTTAATTAGTATATGTATTAACCTTTATTGGAAACTTTATGTTCTATATAAAATATGTCATTAGACAGAAATTAATATATAATCTTTATTCTTAATATTGAGAAATTTGATATTAAGGTGTTTTATTGTTTATATGTAAATATTTAATAAAGTTCCTAAATTGAGTATTAAGGATCACCTTTAATATTTATAACATTATATAACCTTAGTAGTAAATATATCCGATATTTAGTACTTAATACATATTATACATTAAATATAAGATAATAAATTAAACATAGAGGGGATTTTGAAATAATTTTTAGTATTACCTAAGTGTTATAAAAATAAAAGTTGCTCTATATATAGTGCATTTGTTATGCTGTATCCACACAGAGACGCGCGTCATTTATAGATTTTTAATGTCTCACTCTTGAGAATTTTCACAATATAATTTGATATTAAGTAAAATTTAGACTTTAAATTAATAATAATGCAACAAACTCTGAATTATTGGTCGAATAGTTTATCAAACTTTTTCACTGGCATAGGCAGGAATCTAGAACAATCTGATAACAATTACACTTATAATGCTACAAGTGATACAAATTATGATATGAGATTTCAAAATTTTAATAATCACAATCATATACAAAACAATATACCGAATAATCTATATAGTATTCCTACTAATAGTGTGGCATTTAATACAGGAGGTTTTTATGGTTTTAATCCATATGATTTTTCTCAATTTTCTCCACAGATACCAAATCCATCTACTGCTGCTATAACTGCTTTATCAGGAATGAAACAGTTAATATCAGTTGTAGATATTGGGAATATAACTGCACATTATTATGATATTGAGAGATATGTAGGTTGTGGTGGTTCAATTAGATTTTTTCTTTTATGTAAACAAATTAAACATAATTTTGTAAATATTCCATTGGATAGTGAAAATCTTTATCATGACTTGGAATCAGTTTTTGATGGGAAAGAAATTAAATATCATTTACCTGTTATAATACATCAAGATAATAATTTATTATATGAATTATTACCTAGTTTAAGATATCTTTCAAGAAAGATTGGTGAATATGGTATAGATGCATATCGTGACTATGTAGTAGATTTACTTGGAGAAAGGATTTTAAAGTGGAGAACTCAAATCTCACTTGTTATATTTGATAAGTTAGTAAAGGATATGTTAAATAAGACAGATAAAGATAAAACTAGTAATTCTGAAGATGAAAAAAATAGAAATAATAAAATTATAAATAATATGAAGATAATAATGAGTGAAATATTAGGTATAAATAGTGAAGATATTGATAATTCCAGTGATTTTTATCTAAAAGATTATTTATTAAATCGCAGAGATTATTATTCAATGGCAGAATCAATACTATCACTTTACAAGGCAAACCCTTTTATTCCTCTCAAGAGCGAATTTTTTTTATTAAATAACTCAAAACCAGTAAATGAAGCTTTTGAAAAATATAATAATAAAGGTGCATATTTCAATACTCCTAGTTATAGTGAAATCTTACTATTTAGTATTTTATTTGATGATATAAAACTTTCAAATAGCCAAAATAAAGAAACGGGAAATTTAGAAATGGATAGTAATTTAATCAATGAATTTCCTCATCTT